>NC_088393.1:23103333-23405555 GCF_037993035.2 Macaca fascicularis | reverse complement strand
GAATTAAACAAAAAATAGTTAAACAAGAAATGAGAAAAAACAGGTTTTAAAAAAACCATATAAAACATAACAATGAAACTGGTATGTAATTTTCTTTCTTTTTTTTTTTTTTTTTTGAAATGGAGTCTCACTCTGTTGCCCAGGCTGGTAAGCAGGGGCATGATCTCAGCACACCACAACCTGCACCTCCGGGTTCAACTGATTCTCCTGCCTCAGCCTCCTGAGTAGCACGCCACCATGCCTGGCTAATTTTTGTATTTTTAGTAGAGATGGGGTATCACTATGTTGGCCAGGCTAGTCTTGAACTCCTGACCTTGTGATCTGCCCGCTTTGGTCTCCCAAAGTGCTGGGATTACAGGCATGAGTCACCGTGCCCGGCATAACTTTATTTCTTTAAGAAATCATTTTAAATATAAATTTATTAAACTACTTAATAAAAAGAAATGTAATTCCAGGACTTTGGGAGGCCAAGGTGGGCTGATTACCTGATTTCAGGAGTTTGAGACCAGCCTGGGCAACAAGGCAAAACCCTGTTTCTAACACAGAAGAAAAAAGGGTGGGGGGGGGACAACAACAAAAACTAGTTGGGTTTAATGGCACGTGCCTGTAACCGAGCTACTTAAAAGGTTGAAACTAGAGGATTATCTGAGTTTGAGAGACTGGGGCTGCAGCTCACGGCCATTATCACACCATTGCAAACCAGCCTGGTTGACAGAGTGAGACCCTATTTCATTGATTAATTAATTAATTAAAAGAAAAAGAAGATGCCTGAGTGGCTTAAGAAAAAAAGCATATGATATGTTCCTACAAGAGACCAATTTTAGTACTGAGTCAAATAGTGTGTAAGTAACAGAATGGAAAAAAATCTGTATTTCATGCAAATAGCCACAATTGGGTGAGGTAGTCATAACTATATTAGATACAATATGCTTTAAGTCAAGTACTAGTATGAGACAAAGAATGTTATTATATAGGCCGGACGCGGTGGCTCAAGCCTGTAATCCCAGCACTTTGGGAGGCCGAGGCGGGTGGATCACGAGGTCAGGAGACCGAGACTATCCTGGCTAACACGGTGAAACCCCGTCTCTACTAAAAATACAAAAAACTAGTCGGGCGTGGTGGCGGGTGCCTGTAGTCTCAGCTACTTGAGAGGCTGAGGCGGGAGAATGGCGTGAACCCGGGAGGCGGAGCTTGCAGTGAGCCGAGATCACGCCACTGCACTCCAGCCTGGGAGACACAGCGAGACTCCGTCTCAAAAAAGAAAAAAAAAGAATGTTATTATATAATAGTAAAATGGGTCAATTTACCAGGGATCTATAACTATTATATTTATATGTACAGGTAGGTATAACAAAGGGCTCCAAAATATATAAATATTGACAAAAGTGAAGCAAGAAATACATAGCAACATAATAGCTGCAGACACTGAGACCCCATTATCAATAATAAATAATAAATAGAAAATTCATGTAAAAGATTAAGAAAACAAAATGTAGATAACATTATAGATTGTAGTATTTTGCATACAGAGAAATATCTGAGAGTAGATAATTTATAAAGAAAAAAGGTTTATTTGGCTCACAGTTCAGCAGACTGTACAAGAAGTACGTGCCTGTATCTGTTTCTGGTGAGGGTCTCAGGAAGCTTTTGATCATAGTGGAAGGTGAAGAAGAACTGGACATATCACACGGTAAAAGATAGAGCAAGTGTGAGGTAAAAGAGCCAGGTTCTTTTAACATAGTTTCTCAAAATTATACAGATATTTGTGTGTCCCCACTAACAATGGAAAAGCAGTCAGATTGTGGAGTCCCTTATATGCCATGAACACGACTTTGGCTCTCATTGTAAACTTGAAGAGAGATCACCAAAACGAAAATAGAATCCTTAGAGAACTTTAAAGCATAAGACAGAAGATGCCTCTACGTGATAGTAAAATTTAAGAAATCTCAGTCTTCTCAGAAACTACTTCCTTTGGAGCACATCTTCTCAGGTCACATATTGAGAACTGGCTTTCTCCTTGACCTCTGGACCTCTCATCTGTGGTGTTTGTTGTATTCACTCTCACATACCTGGGGGTTTAGTTACCATCTCATGTCTCTTCATATTCCAAAGCTCTTTCCCTTGCTTCAGACAAGCTATCAAGTCTAGCTTAGAGACAGCAATACCTGTTTTATTAAAAATAAATAACACAAATATTGCTCATATTCCACAAATAATGTGCTCATTAAAGAGAATGTAATAGAATGTTCTAGTAAATTGATCCCCCAATACTAATTTATAACATACATTTCTAAATATTTAGAAAATATTTTCAATTTGTATAGGCCCTTAATTTTACTACCCGGTACTACTGACTCAAAAATTGGTGGTGGCAATGAGATTTTAAGGTGTGGGCAACTGTATTTTATGCCACTAAATTACTGCAATTTTCACTAATCTAGAGTGAAAAATACAGATCTGCTCAGAAATGTGAAATGTTCAGATAATAATGAAACATCTTTAAAAAATTCCTCTTGGCGGGAAGGGGAACATCACACACCGGGGCCTATCATGGGGAGGGGGGAGGGGGGAGGGATTGCATTGGGAGTTATACCTGATATAAACGACGAGTTGATGGGTGCTGACGAGTTGATGGGTGCAGCACACCAACATGGCACAAGTATACATATGTAACAATCCTGCACGTTATGCACATGTACCCTAGAACTTAAAGTATAATAATAATAATTAAAAAAAAAAAAATTCCTCTTGGCCAGGTGCGGTGGCTCACACCTGTAATCCCAGCACTTTGGGAGGCCAAGGCGGGCGGATCACAATGTCAACAGATCAAGACCATCCTGGCCAACAAAGTGAAACCCTGTCTCTACTACAAATACAAAAAAAAATTAGCCAGGTGTGGTGGCGCATGCCTGTAGTCCCAGCTACTCGGGAGGCTGAGGCAGGAGAATCGCTTGAACCTGGGAGGCAGAGGTTGCAGTGAGCCAAGATTGCACCACTGCACTCCAGCCTAGGCAACAAGAGTGAAACTCCTCAAAAAAAAAAAAAAAAAAAAAATTTCTTTCTACACTTACAAATCCCTGTTTTCAGAAAACTCATTTATGGTGAGCATAAATCACCAAAACACATTCTACAGAAAAGAGAAATGAAACCTATAGAATATAATAGGAATTGTTTAATTAAAATTATCCTCACCCAGGAAGACCAGGTTTCTGTAGTTCTCTAACATAACATCTCTATATAAAGTCTGCTGAGCCGTGTCCAGGCATTGCCACTCCTCCAGAGAGAATTCTATGGTCACATCCTGAAAAGTCAACGGTCCCTGAAAAAAAAAATGAAACACACACATATATTTCCCAAGTGGCCACGGGCAGAATTTTTCATTTGACTCAAGATGAAATGATAGAATAAGAGAACAGGTTCTAACTTATTGGGATGACCAAACGTATCCACTAAAATAATTTTCAACACAGAAATATTCTCTAATGTATTCTCAAATTCTGAGAAAAAAGAATGCATAAGATCCGCAACACTAGTGTAGATAAGATACTTTTCTGGATAATAAAGTATAAAATTAAGGGCATGATAACAAACATGTATATTTTTTAGTGCTATATTTACATGATACAGAAGTCTTGTATATTTTTCAGATCAAAAAGACATGCTGAGTTAGAAGACACCTCTCAAATTTTAATGTGTACAATTAACTGGAGATCTTGTTATGCATATTTGTTTCATAAGATCTAGAATAAAGTCTGAGTTTCCGAATTTCTGACAAGTTCACCAGTAATGCCTGTTTTTGGCCCAAAAAAGAATCTTTTCTCAAACATTCACCAAGTAGAGGAGCCTGTTTTTCCCAGTTTTTCTGGCCTGTAAACAAAGATGAGAGACCTCATTTTCCAAAGATAGATACATGCAAAGAAAATCTAAGAAAGAAAGGCAGGTGCCAGATTAAATGTGATCACTGGTGCACATCAGCTGCATAAAGATACTTAAAAGGCTGGGCATAGTAGCTCATTCCTGTAATCCCAGCACTTTGGGAGGCTGAGGTGGGAGGATCACGAGGCCAGGAGTTCAAGACCAGCCAGGCCAACATGGTGAAACCCCATCTCTACCAATAGTACAAAAATCAGCCAGCCATGGTGGTGCACACGTGTCGTCTCAGTTATTCCAGAGGCCGAGGCAGGAGAATCGCTTGAACTCAGGAGGCGGAGGCTGCAGTGAGCTGAGATTGCGCCACTGCACTCCAGCCTGGGGGACAGAGTGAGACTCTGTCTCAAACGACAACAAAAAAAGATACTTAATAATGAAGAGAAAACTAATTTATAGTGAAAACTGTCGGAGAGCTCTTCAACCAAGTGAATCATTAACATCAACTGCACTAGGACAAATTTATTTTATTTATTTATTTATATTATACTTTAAGTTCTAGGGTACATGTGCACAACGTGCAGGTTTGTTACATATGTATACATGTGCCATGTTGGTGTGATGCACTCATTAACTCGTCATTTACATTAGGTGTATCTCCTAATGCTATCTCTCTCCCCTCCCCCCACTCCACAACAGGCCCCAGTGTGTGATGATCCCCTTCTAGTGTCCAAGTGTTCTCATTGTTCAATTCCCACCTATGAGTGAGAACATGAGGTGTTTGGGTTTTTTGTCCTTGCGATAGTTTGCTGAGAATAATGGTTTCCAGCTTCATCCATGTCTCTACAAAGGACATGAACTCATCCTTTTTTATGGCTGCATAGTATTCCATGGTGTATATGTGCCACATTTTCTTAATCCAGTCTATCATTGATGGACATGTGGGTTGGTTCCAAGTCTTTGCTATTGTGAATAGTGCCGCAATAAACATATGTGTTCATGTGTTTTTATAGCAGCATGATTTATAATCCTTTGGGTATACACCCAGTAAAGGGATGGCTGGGTCAAATGGTATTTCTAGTTCTAGATCCTTGAGAAATCGCCACACTGTCTTCCACAGTGGTTGAACTAGTTTACAGTCCCACCAGCAGTGTAAAAATGTTCCTATTTCTCCACATTCTCTCCAGCATCTGTTGTTTCCTGGCGTTTTAATGATTGCCATTTTAACTGGTGTGAGATGGTATCTCATTGGGGCTTGATTGGCATTTCTCTGATGGCCAGTGATGATGAGCATTTTTTCATGTGTCTGTTGGCTGCATAAATGTCTTCTTTCGAGATTTGTCTGTTCATATCCTTTGCCCACTTTTTGATGGTTTTTTTTTTTCTTGTAAATGTGTTTGAGTTCTTTGTGTAGATTCTGGATACTAACCTTTGTCCGGTGAGTAGGTTGCAAAAATTTTTCCCATTCTGTAGGTTGCCTGCTCACTCTGATGGCAGTTTCTTTTGCTGTGCAGAAGCTCTTTAGTTTAATTAGATCCCATTTGTCAATTCTGGCTTTTGTTGCCATTGCTTTTGGTGTTTTAGAAATGAAGTCCTTGCCCATGCCTATGTCCTGAATGGTATCGCCTAGGGTTTTTATGGTATTAGGTCTAACATTTAAGTCTTTAATCCATCTTGAATTAATTTTTGTATAAGGCGTAAGGAAGGGATCCAGTTTTAGCTCTCTATATATGGCTAGCCAGTTTTCCCAGCACCATTTATTAAATAGGGAATCCTTTCCCCATTTCTTGTTTTTGTCAGATTTGTCAAAGATCAGATGGTTGTAGACGTGTGGTATTATTTCTGAGGGCTCTATTCTGTTCCATTGGTCTATATCTCTGTTTTGGTACCAGTACCATGCTGTTTTGGTTACTGTAATCTTGTAGTATAGTTTGAAGTTAGGTAGCATGATGCCTCCAGCTTTGTTCTTTTGGCTTAGGATTCACTTAGCAATGCGGGTTCTTTTTTAGTTCCATATGAACTTCAAAGTAGTTTTTTCCAATTCTGTGAAGAAAGTCATTGGTAGCTTGATGGGGATGGGATTGAATCTATAAATTACCTTGGGCAGTATGGCCATTTTCATGACATTGCTTCTTCCTATCCATGAGAATGTAATGTTTTTCCATTTGTTTGTGTCCCCTTTTATTTCGTTGAGCAGTGGTTTGTAGGTCTCCTTGAAGAGGTGACGGGGAGAATGGAACAAAGTTGGAAAACTCTGCTGGATATTATCCAGGAGAACTTCCCTGACCTAGCAGGCCAACATTCAAATTCAGGAAATACAGAGAACGCCACAAAGATATTCCTCGAGAAGAGCAACTCCAAGACATGATTGTCAGATCCACCAAAGTTGAAATGAAGGAAAAAATATTAAGGGCAGCCAGAGAGAAAGGTCGGGATACCCACAAAGGGAAGCCCATCACACTAACAGCAGATCTCTCGGCAGAAACTCTACAAGTCAGAAGAGAGTGGGGGCCAATATTCAACATTCTTAAAGAAGTTTCAACCCAGAATTTCATATCCGGCCAAACTAAGTTTCAAAAGTGAAGGAGAAATAAAATCCTTTACAGACAAGCAAATGCTTAGAGATTTTGTCACCACCAGGCCTGCCCTACAAGAGCTCCTGAAGGAAGCACTAAACATGGAAAGGAACAACCGGTATCAGCCACTGCAAAAACATGCCAAATTGTAAAGACCATCAATGCTAGGAAGAAACTGCATCAACTAATGAGCAAAATAACCAGCTAACATAATAGTGACAGGATCAAATTCACATATAACAATATTAACCTTAAATGTAAATAGGCTACATGCTCCAATTAAAAGACGCAGACTGGCAAATTAGATAAACAGTCAAGGCCCATCAGTATGCTGTATTCAGGAGACCCATCTCTCGTGCACAGACACACATAGGCTCAAAATAAAGGGATGGAGGAAGATCTACCAAGCAAATGGAAAACAAAAAAAAGCAGGGGTTGCAATCCTAGTCTCTGATAAAACAGACTTTAAACCAACAAAGATCAAAAGAGACAAAGAAGGCCATTACATAATGGTAAAGGGATCAATTCAATAAGAAGAGCTAACTTTCCTAAATACGTATGCACCCAATACAGGAGCACCCAGATTCATAAAGCAAGTCCTTAAAGACACCTACAAAGAGACTTAGACTCCCCTACAATAGTAACGGGAGACTTTAACACCCCACTGTCAACATTAGACAGATCAACAAGAAGGAAAATTAACAAGGATATCTAGGAATTGAACTCAGCTCTGCACCAAGTGGACCTAATAGACATCTACAGAACTCTTCACCCGAAATCAACAGAATATGCATTCTTCTCAGCACCACATCGCACTTATTCCAAAACGTCCACATAGTTGGAAGTAAAGCACTCCTCAGCAAATGTACAAGAACAGAAATTATAACAAACTGTCTCTCAGACCACAGTGCAATCAAACTAGAACTCAGGATTAAGAAACTCACTCTAAACCACTCAACTACATGGAAACTGAACAACCTGCTCCTGAATGACTACTGGGTACATAAGGAAATGAAGGCACATATAAAGATGTTCTTTGAAACCAATGAGAACAAAGACACAACATACCAGAATCTCTAGGACACATTTTAAGCAGTGTGTAGAGGGAAATTTATAGCACTAAATGCCCACAAGAGAAAGCAGGAAAGATCTAAAATTGACACCCTAACATCACAATTAAAAGAACTAGAGAAGCAAGAGCGAACACATTCAAAAGCTAGCAGAAGGCAAGAAATAACTAAGATCGGAGTAGAACTGAAGAAGATAAAGACACAAAAAGCCCTTCAAAAAAAAGAAAAAAAAGAATCCAGGAGCTGTTTTTTTGAAAAGATCAACAAAATTGATAGACCGCTAGCAAGACTAATAAAGAAGAGAAGAGAGAAGAATCAAATAGACGCAATAAAAAATGATAAACGGGGCCAGGCGCGGTGGCTCAAGCCTGTAATCCCAGCACTTTGGGAGGCCGAGATGGGCGGATCACGAGGTCAGGAGATCGAGACTATTCTGGCTAACACGGTGAAACCCCGTCTCTACTTAAAAAAAAAAAAAAAAAAAAAGATAAACGGGATATCTCCACCGATCCCACAGAAATACAAACTACCATCAGAGAATACTATAAACACCTCTACACAAATTAACTAAAAAACCTACAAGAAATGGATAAATTCCTGGACACATACACCCTCCCAAGACTAAACCAGGAAGAAGCTGAATCTCTGAATAGACCAATAACAGGCTCTGAAATTGAGGCAATAATTAGTAGCTTACCAACCAAAAAAAGTCCAGGACCGGACAGATTCACAGCCGAATTCTACCAGAGGTACAAGGAGGAGCTGGTACCATTCCTTCTAAAACTATTCCAATCAATAGAAAAAGAGGGAATCCTCCCTAACTCATTTTATGAGGCCAGCATCATCCTGATACCAAAGCCTGGCAGAAACACAACAAAAAAACAGAATTTTAGACCAATATCCCTGATGAACATTGATGCAAAAATCTTCCATAAAATACTGGCAAACCGAATCCAGCAGCACATCAAAAAGCTTATCCACCATGATCAAGTGGGCTAGGTTGGGGTTGCAAGGTTGCTTCAACATACGCAAATCAATAAACATGATCCAGCATATAAACAGAACCAAAAACAAAAACCACATGATTATCTCAATAGATGCAGAAAAGGCCTTTGACAAAATTCAACAGCCCTTCATGACAAATTTTTATGATGTGCTGATGCACACAGGACACATGGTCACCGCTGTGCATAATAAGATCTCCACTTAATTGTACACACTAAAATTTGAGAGGTGTCTTCTAACTCAGCATGTCTGTGATATTGCCCCCTCAAAAGTATAGTCTGAATTTAGCCATAAAGAAACATCAGTTTTATGCAAAAGCCAAGACAAAGGTAATTCCCATTTTGTGTAATTTTTAATAGCCATTGCCATCCTGTTTTTAAAAAAAAATTTTTTTTTTTTGAGACAAAGTCTTGCTGTGTCACCCAGGCGGGAGTGCAATGGTGCAAACTTGGCTCACTGCAACCTCCGCCTCGCAGGTTCAAGCAATTCTCCTGCCTCAGCCTCCTGAGAAGCTGGGATTATAGGTGCCCACCACGACGCCTGGCTATTTTTTGTATTTTTAGTAGAGACAGGATTTCACCATTCTGGCCAGGATGGTCTCAAACTCCTGACCTCATGTGATCCACCCACCTCGGCCTCCTGAAGTGCTGGGATTACAGGCATGAGCCACAGGGACTAGCCTTAAAAAAGCATTTACTTAATGCTCTTCGGCATAGAGCTAATGGAGAACACAGATGGAAACTCAACACTACATGTTCTTCTTTTCCACTAAGGATTCCAGCTTTTCCCCAATAGGAATCTTGAGTATCCACACCTTGCCATGTTCAACAACCACAAGTGAAACATTTTTAATACTGTAGACCATAAATTCATCATGAGAAAGAATCCTGCATGGCATATAAAATCCAGGATGTAGAGAATATAGAGAAGGCTCTGGTATATAGGAAAGAAATATTTTTCAGAGATTCTTGCCTATCATAAGAATTTTAAAAGGTAGTTAAAACAAACTCATTAGGGATGAAAAGCACAAGTAGAGATGTAAAGGTTTGCAAGGACTAAACGCATGGCATTCCAGGAGGCAGAATAGACACAGCTCTTCATCTGAGACACGTTTAGCTGAAAAAAAGCCAATTTTTTTTCTCTTTCTCCTCTTTCTCTGGGATTCCTTCTCAGATAAGATTCTCTGGACAAATTACACCTGCATCTTGAGAGAACATGCCTTTAAAGGTATCAGCACCACCTCCTTACCTGCTACCATCACACTCACAGGCAGAAGGACCAAGACCTGCAGAGAAAGTCCATCCATTTCTTTCCTTTGTAAGAGATTTCGGAACTATGAGCTGCCCTGTGGAGTTAAAAATGTTTCTCCTTTCCTGTCCTCAGGTGCCCTCCCCTGTCACAGATATGAGCAATTTTTGCTACGTAATGGAAATATGGGCCACACTGTCCTGTCCCTACCAAACCCAAACACTTCAGGCCCTGTGACCACCCTTTAGTGAAAAAGAGGAACTTAACTTCCATGAATGTATTTTAAACGTCTCAAACTCGACTCTGGCCTCACCACAGTCACAAGAGGCCCTTAATTACAACAATATGGATGCTTCCAGGGCAATAAATAGAATCTGTGGGGAGGGCACAACTGGAGATTTCTGCAAATTGACCATGTACTTTTTGTTTTTGTTTTTGTTTTTTTAAGATGGAGTCTCACTCTGTTGCCCAGGCTGGAGTACAGTGGCCGGATCTCAGCTCACTGCAAAGTCCGCCTCCCGGGTTTACACCATTTTCCTGCCTCAGCCTCCAGAGCAGCTGGGACTACAGGCGCCTGCCACCTCGCCCGGCTAGTTTTTTGTGTTTTTTAGCCACCGCACCCAGCGACCATGTCCTTTTAATTAGAAGCCTGAGCTCATAACCACTTAGCTAAGCATTGCCTCTGAAACTTTAATGAGCTTATAAAATCACTTAGTAATTTTGGCCTCACTCTATGTAATGTGATTCTGCAGGTTTTGAAAGGGTCCATAAATGAGTGTTTTAAACAAGTTCCCTGTCAATGCTGATATTTCTTCCCCTGGGCTCATCACTAGCATTAGTTAGAGAAAGCAGGCACAGCTCAGAGTCCCTTACATTCAGCACTCTTATCACAACACAAATACTTCTGGTACAAATAAAGACAACCAATCTCCATCATAAAGTATTATATTTTTTTCCTGGCTCTTTAAAGTTTACAAACTAAACAGAAGGCAGGAGTGTCTGAATAGGTCTGCATTTGGAAAACAACATGTACACTTGCACTGTGCAATGTTTACTAAGTAGGTACTATGTGCTCAAGAGGATGTTACAGAGCACTGTGCTGGGAATAACACATTATATGACTTAATCCTCATAACACCCTGGGAGTTGGTACTAAGTGTTTAATAATTCCTAGGATTTAGATACAGGACACATCCTGTATCTAAAAGAAATCTTTTGTTTCTCTGTCACTGATTTTTAAAAAATGTATATAATAGAAGCTAAATATAGACAGATGAGAGGAATACAGAAGAGTTTAGTGTAATTTTAAAACTCTAATTTTGTTTATATTTACTTGTTTGTGACTTGTGGAGAAACTACTGGATCTGCAGGATAATTTTAGACAGTTTTTCTGAAACATAATTAAAAGATAAATTTTCTTCAGCCCCAGAGAAACTCCACAACAGAACAGACATAAAACTGTTTTATTACACAATTAAACCTGAATGTGACATGCATCACAGTCAATCTGCTTAAGAGATTGCAAAGCTAGAAAGACAGTAACCATAATTAGTTCACAAGTTAGTATAGCACCATATCATAGACAGTTCATCCTAAATTCACCTGGTAATTGGGAAGGCTAGCCATGCAGGCTAATCAGTTGTGTTCAATGACAAAATAAACTTTTCACATCTTCATGAAAGGAGGTAATTTTGCAACTTGAAGCCAGGTGCCTGCTGAAAGTAGGCTGTTAATCTCCTACAAAAATGGCTGAATAGGGTGCTATCTTTTTGGCTATTTACACTTTAAAGCAATGGCTCTCTACTCCCTGAGCACTTGGCTACAACTCTCTTGCTTGCCCTCTCCTGTTAGCTAGTGTCCTCTCTTGACCACTACCCATCTGCCATTGAGGCCGAGCCCACTGCATAGGGCTCACAGCTGAAAGCTCATATCTTACATAAACCACAACTGCCACAACAGCACTCCAGTGTCACCCCAGAGAGGGAAGCCTGAGGCTGCAGGAGGAGAGCCTGCAGGCCTCCTGGGGAGAACTGCACCTGCATAATAATGGAAATTGGAACAGTAATTCAGCCTCGGTTTTTATTTACAATGATGACATGGAAAAACTACTGCTGGATTTCCAACATGAGTCCAAGTACAGATAGCTCCAAAAGTTCTCACTGTGACAGCCCATCTCATTCACAGACACCAGGGAATACTTAATAGTGCAGACACCCAAAGCATTGGACAGAAAAACAGCTCTCAATCTAAGCAAGATTATGCTGAGAGAAAAAAAAAAGTTAAATGCATTTTAAGTAAAAACTCATTTTAGGCCAGGTGTAGTGGCTCACGCTTGTAATCCCACCACTTTGGGAGGCCAAGGTGGGCAGATCACGAGGTCAGGAGGTGGCATGAGCCTATAATCCCAGCTACTCGGGAGGCTGAGGCAGGAGAATCGCTTGAACTAGGGAGGTGGAGGATGTAGTGAGCCGAGCCCACACCATTGCACTCTAGCCGGGGAGACAAGAGTGAAACTCTGTCTCAAAAAAAAAAAAAAAAAAAAAACCACTATAATTATGCTTACCTATAGTTATCCCTATTAGATAAATTAATAATTGTGTCAGACCAATATCTACTTTAACAATTTGGTAGTAAATTTTATTTGGATATTAGAAATAAATACCTAACTATAAATAACTTTATAGTTATAAGGCATGTAAGAATTTTTAAAATTGTAGCCATAATTCAGTTAAAACACTTTATATATTTATATATATGTGTGTGTGTATATATATATACACACTTTATATGTTTCAAAAGTATGAACAGCCATATTAAAGTGACTAATGAGTATTCAATCAAAGTAAACATTTTGGCCTTATATTCATACTACTAAGAAAATGCTGTTTAATTTATATGAATGCAGGTTGTCTACAAACACTACACTTATAACAATGCTAATTGTTCTAAAGTAATAAAACTGACGTACAACTATAGACTTTACTGTTCAGTTTACACACTGAACTGTTCTTGCTTTTGCAGTGTAAGTGCTTCAGCATGCAAATATTAGATTATTACCTTATACAATCAGTTTTCTGTCAAAGAAACGTACTCAGTATTTTTTAGCTTTATCATTCTGCATTGCTAAATTTCATTCTATCTTTGTGCTCAACGTTTTGTGGGTTTTTTTGTTTGTTTGTTTTGTTTTTTTTGAGATGGAGTTTTGCTTTTGTTGCCCAGGCCAGAGTGCAATGGGCGATCTCGGCTCACTGCAACCTCCGCCTCCTGGGTTCAAGCAATTCTCTGGCCTCGGCCTCCCGAGTAGTTGAGATTACAGGCATGCACCACCACGTGGAGCTAATTTTTTATATTTTTAGTAGACACGGAGTTTCTCCATGTTGGTCAGGTTGGTCTCAAACTGCTGACATCAGGTGATCTGCCCGACTAGGCCTCCCAAAGTGCTGGGATTACAGGTGTAAGCCACCACACCCAGCCTTATGTGTTCTTAATATGAACTTTAAACAAATCTTTGTCTCCTTTAAAGACTATATATATATATATATATATATACCTACACCAATGCAAAAGGAAAGTAATGAATCTAAATAAAAATAGTCCTGAGTCACAAAGAATGATGAGGTTCATTTTGTTTTAATATGGTTTATATATATTTCAAAAAAGTAGAGAAAAATATCTACATATAATCTAAATGCTTTAAAAAAGAGAGAGAAGCAACATATATTTTATTTTCAGGTAAGAGAATAAAGCCTCTTATTTCTAATTTATATTTTCTCCTACAAAAGTCAAGTCTCGCCGGGCGCGGTGGCTCAAGCCTATAATCCCAGCACTTTGGGAGGCCGAGACGGGCGGATCACGAGGTCAAGAGATCGAGACCATCCTGGCTAACACGGTGAAACCCCATCTCTACTAAAAAATACAAAAAAAAAAACTAGCCGGGCGAGGTGGTGGGCGCCTGTACTCCCAGCTACTTGGGAGGCTGAGGCAGGAGAATGGCATAAACCCAGGAAGCAGAGCTTGCAGTGAGCTGAGATCCGGCCACTGCACTCCAGCCCGGGCGACAGAGCGAGACTCCGTCTCAAAAAAAAAAAAAAAAAAAAAAAAAAGTCAAGTCTCTTGACATATTCTTAAATTGTTAGACATCTGAATTTCAGCAGACACTGAAAATCTAAGGAGTATCCTTGGGCACACTGTACGCACTTGAAAAAATGTGTATGAAAAAAATAGCAGAAGAGAAAAAGCTGTTATAAAAAATGTACTGGTACACATAAATAGAAAAAGTTCTTAGAGACCTATGAAAAGATGCAGATTCTAACACAACAATAGTAAGAGGCTAAAAGACCTCACAGACACTATTAGACAGATTATTGAGGCAGAAATAAACAAAGATATTTAAACCTACATTCAGCACTTGACCAAAGAGTCCTAGTAGACATCTACAGGACTCTCCATCTAAAAACATCATAATATACACTCTCCTTATTACCACATGGCACATACTCTCAAATTGACCACACAGCCAGGAATCAAACAATCCTCAGCAAATTCAAAAATCTTCAAAACATACCAATCACAAAGACCACAGCTTGATAAAAATACAATTCAATACACAGAAAACCACTTGAAACCATACAATCACATGGAAATTAAACAACCTGCACTTGAATGACTTTTGGGTAAATAATAAAATTAAGGAGGGGCGGAGCAAGATGGCCGAATAGGAACAGCTCCAGTCTCCAAGGCCCAGCGCGAGCGACACAGAAGACAGGTGATTTCTGCATTTTCAACTGAGGTACTGGGTTTATCTCACTAGGTAGTGCCTGACAATCAGTGCTGGTCAGCTGCTGCAGCCCGACCAGCGAGAGCTGAAGCAGGGCGAGGCATCCCCTCATCTGGGACGCGCAAGGGGGAAGGGAATCCCTTTTCCTACCCAGGGGAACTGAGACACACAACACCTGGAAAATCGGGTAACTCCCACCCCAATACTGCGCTCTACCAAGGATCTTAGCAAACAGGCACACCAGGAGACTATATCCCACACCTGGCCCGGAGGGTCCCACGCCCACGAAGCCTCCCTCATTGCTAGCACAGCAGTCTGTGATCTTCCTGCAAGGCAGCAGCGAGGCTGGGGGAGGGGCGCCTGCCATTGCTGAGGCTTAAGTAGATAAACAAAGTGGCTGGGAAGCTCGAACTGGGTGGAGCTCACAGCAGCTCAAGTCGTCCTGCCTGTCTCTGTAGACTCCACCTCTGGGGACAGGGCACAGCTAAACAACAACAACAACAACAAAAAGCAGCTGAAACCTCTGCAGACCCAAACGACTCTGTCTGACAGCTTTGAAGAGAGTAGTGGATCTCCCAACACGGAGGTTGAGATCTGAGAATGGACAGACTGCCTGATCAAGTGGGTCCCTGAACCCTGAGTAGCCTAACTGGGAGACATCCCCCACTAGGGGCAGACCGACACCCCACACCTCACACGGTGGAGTACACCCCTGAGAGGAAGCTTCCAAAGCAAGAATCAGACAGGTACACTCGCTGTTCAGCAATATTCTATCTTCTGCAGCCTCTGCTGCTGATACCCAGGCAAACAGGGTCTGGAGTGGACCTCAAGCAATCTCCAACAGACCTACAGCTGAGGGTCCTGACTGTTAGAAGGAAAACTAACAAACAGGAAGGACACCCACACCAAAACCCCATCAGTACGTCACCATCATCAAAGACCAGAGGCAGATAAAACCACAAAGATGGGGAAAAAGCAGGCCAGAAAAGCTGTAAAGTCAAAAAATAAGAGCGCATCGCCCCCTGCAAAGGAAAGCAGCTCATCGCCAGCAACGGATCAAAGCTGGTCGGAGAATGACTTTCACGAGATGAGAGAAGAAGGCTCCAGTCCATCAAACTTCTCAGAGCTAAAGGAGGAATTACATACCCAGCGCAAAGAAACTAAAAATCTTGAGAAAACAGTTGAAGAATTGATAACTAAAATAATTAAAGCAGAGAAGGCCATAAACGAATGGACAGAGATGAAAACCATGACACAAGAAATACGTGACAAATGTACAAGCTTCAGTAACTGACTCGATCAACTGGAAGAAAGAGTATCAGCGATTGAGGATCAAATGAATGAAATGAAGTGAGAAGAGAAACCTAAAGAAAAAAGAAGAAAAAGAAATGAACAAAGCCTGCAAGAAGTATGGGATTATGTAAAAAGACCAAATCTACGTCTGATTGGGGTGCCTGAAAGTGAGGGGGAAAATGGAACCAAGTTGGAAAACTCTCTTCAGGATATCATCCAGGAGAACTTCCCCAACCTAGTAGGGCAGGCCAACATTCAAATTCAGGAAATACAGAGAACGCCACAAAGATACTCCTCGAGAAGAGCAACTCCAAGACACATAATTGCCAGATTCACCAAAGTTGAAATGAAGGAAAACATCTTAAGGGCAGCCAGAGAGAAAGGTCGGGTTACCCACAAAGGGAAGCCCATCAGACGAACAGCAGATCTCTCGGCAGAAACTCTACAAGCCAGAAGAGAGTGGGGGCCAATATTCAACATTCTTAAAGAAAAGAATTTTCAACCCAGAATTTCATATCCAGCCAAACTAAGTTTCATAAATGAAGGAGAAATAAAATCCTTTACAGATAAGCCAATGCTTAGAGATTTTGTCACCACCAGGCCTGCCTTACAAGAGATCCTAAAGGAAGCACTAAATATGGAAAGGAACAACCGGTACCAGCCATTGCAAAAACATGCCAAAATGTAAAGGCCATCGAGGCTAGGAAGAGACTGCATCAACTAACGAGCAAAATAACCAGTTAATATCATAATGGCAGGATCAAGTTCACACATAACAATATTAACCTTAAATGTAAATGGACTAAATGCTCCAATTAAAAGACACAGACTGGCAAACTGGATAAAGAGTCAAGACCCATCAGTCTGCTGTATTCAGGAGACCCATCTCACATGCAGAGACATACATAGACTCAAAATAAAGGGATGGAGGAAGATCTACCAAGCAAGTGGAGAACAAAAAAAAGCAGGGGTTGCAATACTAGTCTCTGATAAAACAGACTTTAAACCATCAAAGATCAAAAGAGACAAAGGCGGCCATTACATAATGGTAAAGGGATCAATTCAACAGGAAGAGCTAACTATCCTAAATATATATGCACCCAATACAGGAGCACCCAGATTCATAAAGCAAGTCCTTAAAGACTTACAAAGAGACTTAGATTACCATACAATAATAATGGGAGACTTCAACACCCCACTGTCAACATTAGACAGATCAACGAGACAGAAAGTTAACAAGGATATCCAGGAATTGAACTCATCTCTGCAGCAAGCAGACCTAATAGACATCTACAGAACTCTCCACCCCAAATCAACAGAATATACATTCTACTCAGCACCACATCACACTTATTCCAAAATTGACCACATAATTGGAAGTAAAGCACTCCTCAGCAAATGTACAAGAACAGAAATTATAACAAACTGTCTCTCAGACCACAGTGCAATCAAACTAGAACTCAGGACTAAGAAACTCAATCAAAACTGCTCAACTACATGGAAACTGAATAACCTGCTCCTGAATGACTACTGGGTACATAACGAAATGAAGGCAGAAATAAAGATGTTCTTTGAAACTAATGAGAACAAAGATACAACATACCAGAATCTCTGGGATACATTTTAAGCAGTGTGTAGAGGGAAATTTATAGCACTAAATGCCCACAAGAGAAAGCAGGAAAGATCTAAAATTGACACTCTAACATCACAATTAAAAGAACTAGAGAAGCAAGAGCGAACACATTCAAAAGCTAGCAGAAGGCAAGAAATAACTAAGATCAGAGCAGAACTGAAGGAGATAGACACACAAAAAACCCTCCAAAAAAATCAATGAATCCAGGAGTTGGTTTTTTGAAAAGATCAACAAAATTGATAGACCGCTACCAAGACTAATAAAGAAGAGAGAAGAATCAATTAGATGCAATAAAAAATGATAAAGGGGATATCACCACTGACCCCACAGAAATACAAACTACCATCAGAGAATACTATAAACACCTCTACGCAAATAAACTAGAAAATCTAGAAGAAATGGATAATTTCCTGGACACTTACACTCTCCCAAGACTAAACCAGGACAAAGCTGAATCCCTGAATAGACCAATAGCAGGCTCTGAAATTGAGGCAATAATTAAAAGCCTACCAACGAAAAAAAGTCCAGGACCAGATGGATTCACAGCTGAATTCTACCAGAGGTACAAGGAGGAGCTGGTACCATTCCTTCTGAAACTATTCCAATCAATAGAAAAAGAGGGAATCCTCCCTAACTCATTTTATGACATCATCCTGATACCAAAGCCTGGCAGAGACACAACAAAAAAAGAGAATTTTAGACCAATATCCCTGATGAACATCGATGCAAAAATCCTCAATAAAATACTGGCAAACCGGATCCAGCAGCACATCAAAAAGCTTATCCACCATGATGAAAGTGGGCTTCATCCCTTGGATGCAAGGCTGGTTCAACATATGCAAATCAATAAACGTAATCCAGCATATAAACAGAACCAAAGACAAAAACCACATGATTATCTCAATAGATGCAGAAAAGGACTTCGACAAAATTTAACAGCCCTTCATGCTAAAAACGCTCAATAAATTTGGTATTGATGGAACGTATCTCAAAATCATAAGAGCTATTTATGACAAACCCACAGCCAATATCATACTGAATGGGCAAAAACTGGAAAAATTCCCTTTGAAAACTGGCACAAGACAGGGATGCCCTCTCTCACCACTCCTATTCAACATAGTGTTGGAAGTCCTGGCTAGGGCAATCAGGCAAGAGAAAGAAATCAAGGGTATTCAGTTAGGAAAAGAAGAAGTCAAATTGTCCCTGTTTGCAGATGACATGATTGTATATTTAGAAAACCCGATTGTCTCAGCCCAAAATCTCCTTAAGCTGATAAGAAACTTCAGCAAAGTCTCAGGATACAAAATTAATGTGCAAAAATCACAAGCATTCTTATACACCAGTAACAAACAGAGAGCCAAATCATGAATGAACTTCCATTCACAACTGCTTCAAAGAAAATGAAATACCTAGGAATCCAACTTACTAGGGATGTAAAGGACCTCTTCAAGGAGAACTACAAACCACTGCTCAGTGAAATAAAAGAGGACACAAACAAATGGAAGAACATACCATGCTCATGGATAGGAAGAATCAATAGCGTGAAAATGGCCATACTCCCCAAGGTAATTTATAGATTCAATGCCATCCCCATCAAGCTACCAATGACTTTCTTCACAGAATTGGAAAAAACGGCTTTAATGTTCATATGGAACCAAAAAAGAGCCCGCATTGCCAAGACAATCCTAAGTCAAAAGAACAAAGCTGGAGGCATCACACTACCTGACTTCAAACTATACTACAAGGCTACAGTAACCAAAACAGCATGGTACTGGTACCAAAACAGAGATATAGACCAATGGAACAGAACAGAGTCCTCAGAAATAATACCACACATCTACAGCCATCTGATCTTTGACAAACCTGAGAAACACAAGAAATGGGGAAAGGATTCCCTATTTAATAAATGGTGCTGGGAAAATTGGCTAGCCACAAGTAGAAAGCTGAAACTGGATCCTTTCCTTACTCCTTATACGAAAATTAATTCAAGATGGATTAGAGACTTAAATGTTAGACCTAATACCATAAAAACCCTAGAAGAAAACCTAGGTATTCAGGACATAGGCATGGGCAAGGACTTCATGTCTAAAACACCAAAAGCAACGGCAACAAAAGCCAAAATTGACAAATGGGATCTAATTAAACTAAAGAGCTTCTGCACAGCAAAAGAAACTACCATCAGAGTGAACAGGCAACCTACAGAAGGGGAGAAAATTTTTGCAACGTACTCATCTGACAAAGGGCTAATATCCAGAACCTACAAATAACTCAAACAAATTTACAAGAAAAAAACAACCCCATCGAAAAGTGGGCAAAGGATATGAACAGACAGTTCTCAAAAGAACATTCATACAGCCAACAGACACACGAAAAAATGCTCATCATCACTGGCCATCAGAGAAATGCAAATAAAAAACACAATGAGATACTATCTCACACCAGTTAGAATGGCAATCATTAAAAAGTCAGGAAACAGGTGCTGGAGAGGATATGGAGAAATAGGAACACTTTTACACTGTTGGTGGGATTGTAAACTAGTTCAACCATTATGGAAAACAGTATGGCGATTCCTCAAGGATCTAGAACTAGAAGTACCATATGACCCAGCCATCCCATTACTGGGTATATACCCAAAGGATTATCAATCATGCTGCTATAAAGACACATGCACACGTATGTTTATTGCGGCACTATTCACAATAGCAAAGACTTGGAATCAACCCAAATGTCCATCAGTGACAGACTGGATTAAGAAAATGTGGCACATATACACCATGGAATACTATGCAGCTATAAAAAAGGATGAGTTTGTGTCCTTTGTAGGGACATGGATGCAGCTGGAAACCATCATTCTCAGCAAACTATCGCAAGAACAGAAAACCAAACACCGCATGTTCTCACTCATAGGTAGGAACTGAACAATGAGATCACTTGGACTCGGGAAGGGGAACATCATACACCGGGGCCTATCATGGGGAGGGTGGAGGGGGGAGGGATTGCATTGGGAGTTATACCTGATGTAAATGACGAGTTGATGGGTGCTGACAAGTTGATGGGGGCAGCACACCAACATGGCACAAGTATACATATGTAACAAACCTGCACGTTATCCACATGTACCCTAGAACTTAAAGTATAATAATAATAAATAAATAAATAAATAAATAAAGATATTCAAAGGAAAAAAAAATTAAGGCGGAAATTTAAAAGTTTTTGAAACAAAGCTACAACACTGCAGAATCTCTGCAACACAGCTAAGGCAGTGTTAACAGGGAAATTAACAGCATTAAATGGTCACATCAAAAACATCTCAATTTAACAACCTAACATCATAAATAAAAGAATGAGAGAAGCAAGAGTAAAGCAACTCCTAAGCTAGCAGCATATAAAAAAATAACCAAAATAAGATCAGAACTGAAGATTTAGATATGAAAAATTATACAAAAGAACAAGAAATCCAAGAGATACATCTTTGAAAGAAATAAATAAGGTAAATAACTAGCTAGATTAATGAAGAATAAAGAGAAGATTCAAATAAACAGTTAATGACAAAAGAAATTATCACTGACCCCACAAAAATACAAAATACAAAGAACTACTGAAGTCTACTATGAACACCTGTCTGCACACAAACTAAAAAACCTAATAGAAATACATAAATTTCTGGACAAATACATTCTCAAAAGACTGAACAAAAGAGAAATTAAATTCCTGAATAGACCAATAACAAATTCCAAAATTGAATAAGTAATAAATAGCCTACCAACCAAAATAAAGCCCAGGGTTAGACAAATTCACAGCTGAATTCTATCAGATGTAAAATGAAGAGCCTGTACCATTCCTACTAAAACTATTCCAAAATTGAGAGGAAGGAACTCCTCCTCAGCTCATTACATATAAACAGCAACATTCTGATACCAAAACCTGGCAGAGATAAAACAAAAAATAGAAAACTTCCGGCCAATATTCCTGATGAACACTGATGAAAAAATCCTCAACAAAATGCTGGCAAACCAAATCCAGCAGCACATCAAGAAGCTACTCCACTATGATCAAGTAGGATGCAAGGTTGGTTCAACATGCAACAATTAAAAAATTTTATTCATCGCATAAAGAGAACTAAAGATAACCAAAAAAATTATGTCAATAGATGCAGAAAAAGATTTCAATAAAATTTATCACCCTTCATTTTTAAAATCCTCCACAAACTAGGCTTTCAAAGTACGTACTTCAAAATAATGAGTTATCTATGACAAATCCAAAGCAAACATAGTGAATGGACACAAGCTGAAAGCGTTTCTGTTTGAAAACTGGCATACTTTCTCTCACCACTCCTATTTAAGAGAACTGGAAGTCCTGGCCAGAGCAATCAGACAAGAGATAAAATAAAACGCATTCAAACAGGAAGAAAGGAAGTCAAACTATACCTGTTTGCAGATGACATAGTTCTATATCTAGAAAACCCTACAGTCTCTGCAGAAAAGCTCTTCAAACTGACAAACCACTTCAGCAAAATTTCAGAATACAAAACAAATGTATAAAAATTGGCAGAATCTCTGTATATCAACAACATTCAAGCCAAAAGCCAAATCAAAAACACAATCCCCTTCACAATTGCCACACACACACACAAAATATCTAGGAGTACACCTAACCAGAGAAGTGAAAAGATTTCTATGTCAAGAATCACAAAACACTGCTTAAAGAGTCAGAGATAGCCGGATGTGGTAGCTCATGCCTGTAATCTCAGCACTTTGGGAAGCCGAGGCGGGTGGATCATTTGAGGTCAGGAGATCAAGACCAGCCTGGCCAACATGATAAAACTCTATCGCTACTAAAAATACAAAAATTACCTGGGCGTGGTGGTGGACACCTGTAATCCCAGCTATTCAGGAGGCTGAGGCAAGAGAATAGCTTGAATCCAGGAGGCAGAGGTTGCAGTGAGCCAAGATTGTGCCATTGCACTCCAGCCTGGGTGACAAAGCGAGACTCTGACTCAAAAAAAAAAAAAAAAAGAAAGAAAAAAAGAAAAAAAAATCAGAGATAACACAAATAAATGGAAAACCATTCTATTCTATGCTCATAGGTAGAAAAGATCAAAAATGATTAAAATGGCCATACTGCCCCAAAAAGAAGAGATTTCATGCTATTCTTATCAAACTACCAAAAACATTCTTTAAAAATAAATAAATAAATAAATCCTTTAAAAAAAAAAAAAAACATTCTTAACAGAACTACAAAAAATTATTTTAAAATTCATATGGAACCAAAAAAGAGCCAGAGTAGCCAAGGCAATCCTAAGCAAAAAGAACAAAGCTAGAGGCATTACATTACCTGACTTCAAACTATACGACAGGGCTACAGTAACCAGTCACATAATACTGGTACAAGAAACAGACTCATAGACCAATACAACAGAATAGAGAGCCCAGAAATAATGCCACACACCTATAACCATCTGATCTTTGACAAAACTAACAAGAGGAATGTGGGAAGAATTCCCTATTCAATAAATGGTGCTGGGATAACCACCTAGCACTATGTAGAAAATTCAAACTGGACCCCTTCCTTACATCATATACAAAAATCAATTCAAGATGAATTAAAGCCTTAAATGTAAAACTTAAAATTATATATTTAAAAAAAAAACCCTAAAGATAACCTAGAAAATACCATTCTAGACATGGGAACTAACAAAGATTTTATGATGAAAATACCAAAAGCAATAGCAACAGCAGCAATTGACAAATGGGACCTAATTAAACTAAATATCTTCTTCACAGCAATGGAAACCATAACAGAGTAAACACACAACCTATAGAATAAAATATTTCCAAACTATGCATTTGACAAAGGTCTAATGTCCAGAATCCATATCCATAAAAAACTTAAGTTTACAAGAAACAAACAAACGGCCTCCTTAAAAAGTAGACAAAAGGCGGCCGGGCTCAGTGGCTTATGCCTGTAATCCCAGCACTCTCAGAGGCCAAGGTAGGTGGGTCACCTGAGGTCAGGAGTTCGAGATCAGCCTGGCCAACATGATGAAACCCAGTCTTTACTAAAAATACAAAAAGTTAGCCAAGCATGGTGGTGGACACTTGTAATTCCAGCTACTCGGTAGGCTGAGGCAGGAGAATCTCTTGAACCCAAGAGGCGGAGGTTGCAGTGAGCCAAGATCACACCATTGCACTCCAGCCTGGGCAACAAGAGCCAAACTCCATCTTAAAAAAAAAAAAAAAAAAAAAAAGTAGGCAAAAGGCTAGGAGTGATGGCTAACGTCTGTAATCCCAGCACCTTGGGAGGCCAAGCAAGAAAGATCACTTGAGGTTAGGAGTTTGAGACCAGCCTGGCCAACAAGGTTAAACCTCGACTACTAAAAATACAAAAATTATAGCAGAGTATGGTGGCAGATGCCTGTAATTCCATCCACTCAGGAGGCTGGGGCAGGAGAATCGCTTGAACCCAGGAGGTGAAGGTTGTCGTTTGCTGAGATTATGCCACTGCACTTTAGCCCGGGTGACAGAGTGAGACTTCGTAGACAAAAAACATGAACAAATGTTTTTCAAAATAAGATACATATCTGGTTAACAAGCATACGAAAAAAATACTCATCAGTAGAGAAACGCAAAGAAAAAACCACGAGATTCCATCTCACAACAGTCAAAATGGCTATTACAAAGTCAAAAAATAACATGCTGGCAAGGTTTCAGAGAAAAGGGTATGTGCTGCTAGCAGGAGTGTAAATTAATTCAACCATTGTGAAAAGCAGTGTGGTGGTTACTCACAGAACTAAAAATAGAATTACCATTTGACCCAACAACTTCATAATTGGGTATATACCCAAAGAAATGTAAGTTATTCTGTCATAGACACACACACATGCATGTTCATTGCAGCACTATTCACAACAGCAAAGACATGGAATCAACCTAAATGCCTACCAATGGTAAACTAGAGAAAGAAAATATGGTATGGTAAGGTGTGGTGGCTCATGCCTGTAGTTTCAGCACTCTGGGAGGCTGAGGCAGGTAAACTGCCTGAGCTCAGGAGTTCAAGACCAGCCTAAACAACATGGAAAAACCCCATCTCAACAAAAAATACAAGAAGAAAAATTAGCTGGGCTTGGTGGCACACACCTGTAGTACCAGCTGCTTGGGGACTGAGGTAGAAGAACTGCTTGAGCCTGGGAGGTTGAGGCTGCAGTAAGCCGAGATCACGCCACTATACTACAGCCTGGGTGACAGAGTGAGACCCAGTCTCCAAAAATAAGTAAAATAAAATAAAATAAAAGATTTAATAGAAACAAAATATGGTACATAAACATCATGGAATACTGTGTTGCCATAAAAAGTGACCAAGATTATGTTATTTGCAGCAACATGGATGGAGCTGGAGACTATTATCCTTAGAAAACTAATGCAGAAAGAGAAAGTCAAATGCATGTTCTCATTTATTAGTAAGAGCTAAATAAGAACACATGGGCACAAAGAGGGTAACAACAGACACTGAGTTCTAGTTAAGGGTGGAAGATGGAAAACAAAGAGGATCAGAAAAATAATACCTGTGTAGTACTGTGCTTAATACCTCAGTGACAAGATATTCTGCACACCAACCCCCCGACACAATTTTACCTATATAACAAACCTGCACATGTACTCCTGAATCAAAAATAAAAGTTAAAACAAAAGAACTCGCCGGCCAGGCACAGTGGCTGGCTCACACCTATAATCCCAGCACTTGGGAGGCCAACACAGGCTGATCACGAGGTCAGGAGTTTGAGACCATCCTGGCCAACACAGTGAAACCCTGTCTCTACTAAAAATACAAAAATTAGCCAGGCGTGGTGGCAGGCGCCTGTAGTCGCAGCTTCTCGGGAGGCTGAGGCAGGAGAATTGCTTGAAACCAGAAGGCCGAGGTTGCAGTGAGCTGAGATTGTGTCACTGCACTCTAGCCTAGGCAACAAGAGTGAAACTCTGTCTGAAAAGCAAACAGACAAAAAACAAAAGCAAACAAACAAAAAAACAAAGAACTCTATGGGTTGGGGAGAGTGCAATGCAAGTGGAAGGACTGGTTTGTGCTACAAAGAGTGGCCCAGGTGTGACTCTACTCTGATTAATTTCTGGGTCCATGCAGGGAGATGAGATTATGAACAGATTGTCTAGAACCCCAGGTTGGTGGCGAAAACAGGTTGCTGCTGCAGATTCAGTGTCTGGGGGTTGGGATACACCAGGAGACTTGTAGACACTTTTGTGAGTTTTTGGCAAGAAACACTAGGATCAAAAATGCCGTGGTGAAATTCCTGAGGGTGGTACCTAGTCCTAAGAGGGATGTGGACAAGTCAATGTCTAGTGGGTATGTTTGTTAGAAGGTGGGAATCCTGTGGTGGCAGCAGTGGAAAAGGGGGGTCTGTTATCAGAACTTTTTCCCTCTAAATTTGTATCCTCTCTCACCCTGGGTGGAGACCTGAAATGACAGGGTAATGGGCAGTGTGATGGCCTGTGTAGAGAAAAGCGAGCCTCCCATTCCCAGACACCCATAGATCCATTCCAGACCAGGCCTCTGTAATATCTCTCAGCTGAAACCAAATTTGTAGAGCTTAGTAAACACCAAGCAATTCTCCAACACCAACTCATTGCCTAACATTTGAATTCTGACACCACCTAGAGTCAGCACAGACCCTGATTCAGGGCTCAGTCTCACAACATTGTTCTTACTGCAGATGCCAGTCACAAACCTCATAGGCCCATCTGTTTCTGAGCTACTGTTCAAAAACTGGATACTCTTATAACCTTCCTCAAGTTCAATAATATTATAGAGCTACTCACAGAACTCAGGAAAACATCAGTTACATTTATCAGTTCATCAGAAAAGATACAATCCAGGAAAACTCAGAAAGAAATACCCTTCCCATTATGACTTAGATGGTGTTCTCTTTTCTTACCTATCACACAGCCAGAGACAGACTCTGCACACTATCTCCTTTTTCTCATTTAAATAAATAAATAAATAAATAAATCAGCTGAATTTGTTTTTAGTGGTCAACCTAAAATACTTCTTAATCAAGCATTACTTAAGTTTATTTCCTTTCAACAGGCTTCTGAACTTTTAGCTACCCCCAGTCTGAGTCGACATACAACCCCATTTTATGTAGTTCCTAAGAACATGACGACTTCAGGGTAAAACATTCTCTGATCTAAGATCTCATTTTTTCACCCTCCCTTTGCCGTCACCTCCCACCTCCTAATATTGTTTGCTCTTCCATATGAAACAAGGCCCTTGTCTGCCTAAACTTTGCAATCTTTAAAGATCTTATAGTTAGTACATCCTCCTCTTGCAATACTCTTTTGGAATTCAATTATTTTTCCAACATAAATCTAACTTTGTTTTACCTTACAAAGTCTAGAAACTACCTCAAAACAGTAACAATTTCATCTTCAGTAAGACCCTCCCAATCCCCTTTCATCTTAACCTTAACTGCATCTGGCTATGGGTCTCCAACTTTCCACGGCTCTGTAGCTTCTCTCAGGATAAACACTTCTTCCATGGCTGGGGTGAGCAGGCTGGAATATCTGCAGAGAAGACTCCCCCAAAAAAACTAAGTGATCCTTTAATAATCTCCTTTTGCAGGCTCAGTATTAGCCTTAGCTTAATTAGAGTCACTGGGTTCAGGCTTTAATTTTCTTTTTCTTTTTTTTTTTTTTTTTGAGATGGAGTCTTGCTTTGTCGCCCAGGCTGGAGTGCAGTGGTGCAATCTCAGCTCACTGCAATCTCCAACTCCTGAGTTCAAGCAATTCTCCTGCCTCAGCCTCTGAGTAGCTGGGGACTACAGGTAGGCACCACCACGCCCAGCTAATTTTTTGTATTTTTAGCAGAGATGGGGTTAGCCAGGATGGTCTCGATTTTCTGACCTCGTGATCCGCCCGCCTCGGCCTCCCAAAGTGCTGGGATTACAGGCGTGAGCCACCACGTCCAGTGTCAGGCTTTAATTTTCATGTCAGAGTTATTCACATAGTTTTTGAAAGTAAGTGTTTGAAAAATTCAGCAGAATTACTCTAACACAGTGTTCATGTAAGGGAAGGAAATTTTAAGGTGCTTACATTTTATATTGCAGTAAGATAAGCAAAAGTATCTATTCCTTTCAGACAGTAAATGTATTATTTTACTATTTCCATTAAAAATCCTGTAGTAAACAATTAGTCATATGGGAACATTTCTAGAGGGTACAAAGTTTCAGCTCATAAAATTTAGCATGAAACTCAGATAGCAATATTAACAGGATATAGAATACAGACATTCATAGTTACAAATTTACCCTGCAAAAAGAGGAACTGATCTTTTCCCGAATCTACGTAACTCAACAATTATCTACCATTTTCTTGTGGATATGTGTGCATTTTCTGAAGCCAAAATGGAAGACAGATTTTTCCTATTTCACCCAGCCATAAAAAACAGACCAGAGAAAATTCCTAAACTCATTCTGGGAAAAGGGTAAATAAAAATTTTTAACAAATGGAATATACAATTAAATATTTATTCTGAAATTCACCTCTTTTTTGCCCTTGGTAAATATTTTCTTACCTTTCTTTCAATCCCTAGTAACAAAATGCAATTTACCGTTAAAAAACTGAGGTCAAAATAAGCGAACAAATCTTTTCAAGGTACAGATGTGTCTGATTCATGTATCAAGTCAGGCCATCCAATCACTTGAGAGATTCTCCCACTTCATTCTGCTCACTTAAGTGCCCAATAACCCCTTCTCAGGAGACTCTGAACTAAGCCCCAGTGAGCCCCAGGTGCATTTTACTTTGCAAGTTCTTACACCATCTCACTGGGATCACTACTTGTTTTTTTTTTTTTTTTCTTCTTTTGGGATATTATTTTTGTTTTCACAGATTCTCACTATTTTTCTTTCACTATTTTTTCATTATATTTCTTTCACTATTGTTCTGCCCCCTTAGAGAACGCAGGGGGCAGAAATTATTTCAATGTTTTTCCCACAATACCAGCAACTGATTGGCTGACCAGCAAGAAATGGAAGCTGGGTTGGGTGAAGACAATCTTAATGTCTCAAGGGTTAGCTTTTCGAAGGAAGAGTAAGCCAGGAGATTCCTCTCAACCCCAGGGCATCCCCCTGCTTCCTTGAAAGGCTACACTCCATACCTCAGATTGTCCCACAGGAGAAAATGACCAGGAGCTGATATTCACTAGACACTCTAGCAGACATAGCCATGGGGGATATTTCAGTTAATTCCCAGACAGTACTGAAACCCAGGACCAGGAAAAAAAGTGAAGAATGTCTGAAAACACATCATTCCATAAAGTTTTCAAAGCCTTTACCCCAAAACATTCTGATAAAATCTGTGGGCCTAGGAGGAAAAACCAAAAAACAAAAAATAATCAGGGGATTATTTTTGCTTTCTTCTCATGGGAAATATTTACAAACAGAAAACAAATATTAGGAAAAGTGCCATCCAATGCTTTGTTAAAAAAATAATTAAAATAAGGTATCAAAAATGTACACTAAAGGACAAATAGTAGGCCAGGCACGGTGGCTCACGCCTGTAATCCCAGCACTTTGGGAGGCTGAGGCGGGCAGATCACGAGGTCAGGAGTTCGAGACTAGCCTGGCCAACATAGTGAAACTCTGTCTCTACTAAAAATACAAAAATTAGCCGGGCATGGTGGTGCACGCCTGTAGTCCCAGCTACTCGGGAGGCTGAGGCAGGAGAATTGCTTGAACCCAGGAGGTGGAGGTCGTGGTGAGTCGAGATCAGGCCACTGCACTCCAGGATGGGCAACAGAGCAAGATTCCATCTCAAAAAAAAAAAAAAAAAAGGGCAAATAGTAATGTGAATCCGAGAGGAAAAATTGACATTTGGGAAGGTAAGAATGAACTGGAAATTTTGTATTTTACTGCAAGCCAGCGTTAGGCTGCAGGAATTGGGGGTTTGGGAGTACACATAATACTCTCCTTGGGATACCTGTAAAAAATGCAGGGGGGGAAAAAAATTAGTCCTCTGAGGAGTGTGAAAATAATTAAGAATTAAGTGGCAGGCAATTAGAATGAGGTGGCTCTAGTCCCTGATATCTACTTTTTAAAAAATCTAAGTTGGCCGGGACCAGTGGCTCACACCTGTAATCCCAGCACTTTAGGAGGCCGAAGAGTGGGGATCATCTGAGGTCGGGAGTTCGAGACCAGCCTGAACAAAATGGAAAAACCCCGTCTCTACTAAAAATTCAAAATCAGCCCGGCGTGGTGGCACATGCCTGTAATCCCAGCTACTCGGGAGGCTGAGGCAGGAGAATCACTTGAACCCAGGAGGCGGAGGTTGCACTGAGAGGAGATCGCGCTATTGCACTCCAGCATGGGCAACAAGAGCAAAACTCCGTCTCAAAAAAAAAAAGAAAAAAAATCTAATTCGAGAGTTTTTTTTTTTTTTGGGGGGGGGGTAAATTATACATTGGGGGAAACAAAACTCAGGTTTAACCAACTATAAACTACAAATAACCTCTGATTATATAAACGGGAAATTTCCATCTTGATTGTACAAATTGAGAAACTACGTAACTGTACATAGCCTATTATTGAATTTGGTTTTCTTCATTATACACCTTAAAAAACTTTCCGTCAAATCCCTTCCATAGACCATAAACTACAAACTATATAGCTGGGTGCTCTACCATTTTTGAATCACTCTTTGATTAAATTCATTACTTTAGTGGTGACTGGCATAAATTTTTAATAGAAGAAAAGAGGGACTGGAAACCTCACTGGACTGAAACTCTTCCCATTCATGAACCCGCACCCTGAGTCAGGATTCTCCCCTGACGCCCCTCCCGTGGTCCCTGCACAATCTGTGAGACGCGGCCCTGCGGGTGCGGAGCGGCCCAGAAAGTGCTCAAGGCCAGGGCACAGTCACAGCGCCTGGAGGAGACAGGTGGCCCGGGGTCCCGCAGTCAGCGCAGCCGCCATCTTATGGCTGAAGGGGACTGAGGCCGAGCTGGGCAAGAGGAACTCCAGGCGCAGATTGTGGAGCTGACTGCCGGGAGGCCTGAGTCCCGCCACAGCCACTTCCCACCGGTTCCAATCAGCCCCTTCCCCTTCTTGGGATGTCGGACCGGCACTCTCACCATTTCTAGGCTTCCAGGGGCACCTGGCATCTTAGCTGTGGAGCTCCCAACTCCGCAGGTTACAGGACCACAGAGTATGAGGTCACACAGCAGTCAAGACGAGACTGGAAACTGGCGCTGCAACGAGAAATAACCGCCGGGCCACCTCTCGGATGCCGCCTTTTCCGCTCCAGCTGTGTCCCTGATTGGACGGTTCCTAGACCAGAGTTCTTGATTGGATAATTCTTGAATCCCCGCCTCCTCAGACCCTGAGTGACAGAGATGTGATCAGACGCTGGACTGAATGAAGACTGATGGGCTGCGCGGTTGTTCACGGCTGTAATTCCAGCACTTTGGGAGGGAAGCCTAGGCGGGAGTTGGAGACCAGGCTGGACAACATGGCAAAACCCCGTCTCTACTAAAAATAAAAATTAGCGGGGCGTGGTGGCGGGTGCCTGTAATCCCAGCTACTCTAGAGGCTAAGGCACGAGAATCGCTTGAACTCGGGAGGCGGAGGTTGCAATGAGCCGAGATCACCCATTCTGGGTGAGAGAAAAAGAGAGTCTGCCCCCCGCCAAAAAAAAAAAGAAAGAAAAGAGTGACAGTCTAGGCTGCAGCAGCCTTTTCAGGCAGGGCTTCCTCCCTGAACTAAGTAAGCCAGGCCAACCCCAGAGGGTATTTGCATTTAACCTTTTGTATAAGGTCATATTCTTTTATAAATGATACATTATATGGTTATTCACAAATGAAAAGAATATAATAACAATTATCTAAAATTTTCTGATTTTATGTCCTTCCTGACTTCTGTTTTCTTTCATCAGATTTCCTGAGGTTTTAAAAAGAAGGCAGTCCTCTGAAATAAAATGTGAGCTACATGTGAATTTTAAATTTTCTAGTAGCCAAACTTTAAAAAGAAAAAACAAACAGGCCGGGCGCGGTGGCTCAAGCCTGTAATCCCAGCACTTTGGGAGGCCAAGACGGGCGGATCACGAGGTCAGGAGATCGAGACCATCCTGGCTAACACGGTGAAACCCCGTCTCTACTAAAAAATACAAAAAAACTAGCCAGGCGAGGTGGCGGGCTCCTGTAGTCCCAGCAGGTCGGGAGGCTGAGGCAGGAGAATGGTGTAAACCCGGGAGGCAGAGCTTGCGGTGAGCTGAGATCCGGCCACTGCACTCCAGCCTGGGCGACAGAGCGAGACTCTGTCTCAAAAAATAAATAAATAAATAAATAAATAAATAAATAATTCTTGTACAAATACTTTTTGGAATATAATTAAATTCCTTTAATAGCATTTAAGTGACACCTCATTACATTTCTTAGTGGTTTCTTCAGGGATAACTATATGCATCTATAACAGATCACGATCTACCTAGAGTTTATACTGTACTATTTTAATAAATGTAAAATATGAAAAACTTGCTGTTGAAGAGTTTTAATTACTTCCTTCTATTCTTTGTGCTATTCATACATTTTACATCTACACATATCTCACAATACTGTGTTATAATTTTTCCTTAAATAGTCATAAGTGTTGTAAAGAAATTGAGAGGGGCCGGGCGCGGTGGCTCAAGCCTGTAATCCCAGCACTTTGGGAGGCCGAGACGGGTGGATCACGAGGTCAGGAGATCGAGACCATCCTGGCTAACACGGTGAAACCCCGTCTCTACTAAAAAAAATACAAAAAAATAGCCGGGCGAGGTGGTGGGTGCCTGTAGTCCCAGCTACTCGGGAGGCTGAGGCAGGAGAATGGCGTGAACCCGGGAGGCGGAGCTTGCAGTGAGCTGAGATTCGGCCACTGCACTCCAGCCTGGGCGACAGAGCGAGACTCCGTCTCAAAAAAAAAAAAAAAAAAAAAAAACAAGAAATTGAGAGGAAATAGTGTTTATAAATATTTGGAGGTAGACATTTTGGCGCTATTACTTTGGGCTATTTATAAATATTTGGGGCAGGCCGGGCGCGGTGGCTCAAGCCTGTAATCCCAGCACTTTGGGAGGCCGAGACGGGCGGATCACGAGGTCAGGAGATCGAGACCATCCTGGCTAACATGGTGAAACCCCGTCTCTACTAAAAAAATACAAAAAACTAGCCGGGCGACGTGGCGGGCGCATGTAGTCCCAGCTACTCGGGAGGCTGAGGCAGGAGAATGGCGTAAACCCGGGAGGCGCAGCTTGCAGTGAGCTGAGATCCGGCCACTGCACTCCAGCCTGGGCAGCAGATCGAGACTCCGTCTCAAAAAAAAAAAAAAATATTTGGGGCAGATACTTTGGGGCTAACAGAAACACTATTTCTCTTTTAAATTTTACCCACAATGTTTGCATTTTTAATTACGTCTTGTCTACAGTAATTACTACTGTGGTGTCTTAGTGGTGATTTTCTATTTTGCATTATCTTCTACATTGATTAGTACTTGGAATTTTGTAAAGAAAATGTTTTCTCTTTTTTTCTACTTCTTTCTCTTCCTTCCTTCCTTCCTTCCTTCCTTCCTTCCTTCCTTCCTTCCTTCCTTCCTTCCTTCCTCCCTTCCCTCCCTCCCTCCTTCCTTTCTCTCTCTCTTTCTTTCTTTCTTTCTTTCTTTCTTTCTTTCTTTCTTTCTTTCTTTCTTTCTTTCTTTCTTTCTTTCTTTCTTTCTTTCTTTCTTTCTTTCTTTCTTTCTTTCTTCTTTTCTTTCTTTGATGGAATTTCCCTCCTGTTGCCCAGGCTGGAGTGCAATGGCGTGATCACAGCTCACTGCAACCTCTACCTCCCAGGTTCAAATGATTCTCCTGCCTCAGCCTCCCTAGTAGTTGGGATTGCAGGCATGCACCACCACGCCCGGCTAATTTTGTATTTTTGGTAGAGACGGGTTTCTTCATGTTGGTCAGGCTGGTCTCGAACTCCCAACCTCAGGTGATCTGCCCGCCTTGACCTCCCAAAGTGCTGGGATTACAGGCGTGAGCCTTGGTGCCCGGCCTTCTTTTTTTCTTATTTGTATTTTTCTCTATGGATTCATGGATTTTTTTTTTCTAGGTTTTAATCCAATGCCAATAATTTTTATTGTATTTTTCACATTTTTCCAGCTTGGGCTCCTGGGAAGTCTTTCAGGTTGATTTTCTCTGACATGACTGCTTCTGTTGTTCATAAAGCACTTTTAAACTTTTTGAATTAGCAATACACTACCTTAACTTGGATTTTCCACTCCAGTGCTAGAATTATCTCTTATTACAAGTAGTCTTGCTTTTTTGTTGTTGAGGAGTGGTACTTACAAACCATGATATGAGAGCTAGGCGTGCCCATTATTACTGGGGTGTCACTGCTTCTGCAACCTCACAGCAAACAGAGTTTGAAAAGGTGCATATTAATATTGACTCCTGTATAACACATCTCTGTCTCTCTCTCTCAATAGATACGTTATGATACATGCATTTATCAAGATATTCTCAACTACAGTCTAGAATTCTCTTTTTTTAAACTTTAGGGAGAAGCAGGCACTAGTTATATATGTATATAATAACATAGAGTGCTTTTAAAAATTGCTAATCTATACACTTATAGATGAGCAATACCAACCAGAACACAATGTTTGTGTTCAGTTCTTGAGTCTTGCAGTATTTAATCAAAATACTGTTATTCAAAGTGATTTACACCAAGTCCTTTCATTCCGACCTTCTTCAAGAGGGTTAGGTGATACATTTCTAGTAAGGGTAAACTCTTTTTACTTCCTGCATTTTATCTGAATTTTCCCCAAATCCTTGTTGTTTATAATTTGCAGAGAGGAACATTCCTTCTTTGTGCTGTACAGTTCTATAGGTTTTGAAGGCTGTCTAGAGTCACATAGCCATCTTCAGAGTACCACACAGAACTTCGTTGCCCTCAAAATTATCTGATGCTTCCTATTTGTAGTTAACTCTACACTCTTTGGCAATCAGTGATTATTCTCTTTTTATTCTTCTTTTGTAGGGAGGTCTTTCTATGTTGCCCAGCCTGTTCTCAAAATCCTGGACTCAAACAATCCTCTCACCTCAGCCTCCCAAAGTGCTGAGATTATACACTTGAGCCATCAAGCCTGGCCTGATTATTATGAATCCCTATAATTTTATTTTTCTACAATGCCATATACTTGGGTTATATAATTTGTAGTCTTTTAGATCTTGCTTTCTTCAATTAAAGAAATGCATTTGTGACTCATATATACTGCTATACTGTGATTTTTTTTTTTTTTATTGACAACTAAGATTCTATTGTATGGATGCACTGGTTTGTTTATTCATTCACCTGTTGAGGACCATCTTGTTTACATCTAGCTTTTTGCAACTACAAATAAAGTGATCAATAGATATCCACAAAAAGTTTCATTTCAGCATTGGTTTTCAGTTTGCTTTAGTAAGACCTAGCAGTGGGATGGCTTGATAACATAGTAAGTGTATGCTCAACTTTATAATAAACCACTAAACTATTTTCCAGTTACTGTAACATTTCATATTTCTAGTTCTAGTTAATCCAAATTTTCATTGACAGTCTTTGAAATTTTTCTTTTCATGATTGCCATTTTCATAATTGTGTGCTATCTCATTGTTATTCATGCTTTATTTTTTTCCATTTCTGTTGGGAAACCCGAATTTTATAATCAATGCAGAAAGAAATGTATAAAATGCTTAGGGATTAGCCTTGGATTCTGGAAACTGACTTCCAGAAATCTGCTATGCAATTACAGCTTTACAAACATTAAACAAAAATTATAGTTTATTCTTTGTGTCCTTTCTTCCTTCCTTCTTTCCTTCCTTCCTTCCTTCCTTTTCTTTCTTTCCTTCTTTCTTTCTTTCTTTTTTCTGAGATGAGGTCTTGCTCTGCTGCCACGGCTGGTGTGCTATGGCGCGATCTCCACTCACTGCAACATCTGCCTTTTGAGTTCAAGCGATTCTCATACCTGAACCTACTGCAAACCTGGTATTATAGGCAAATGCCACCATGCCCAGCTAATTTTTGTATTTTTAGCAGAAATAGGGTTTTGTCATGTTGGCCAGGCTAACCTAACCTCAAGTTATCCACCCTTCTTGGCCTTCTTTTCCTTTCTTTCTTTTGAGAAAGATTCTCTCTCAGCCAGGCAGGAACACAGTGGCATGACTGCAACTCACTGCAACTTCAACCATCTGGGCTCAAGCAGCTTTCTCACCTCAGCCTTCTGAGTATCTGGGACACCACTCATGTGCCACCATGCTCAGCTAATTCATTATTGTTATTTTTAGAGGTGAGGTCACACTATGTAGCCCAGGCCTGTCTCAAACTCCTGAGCTAAAGTAATCCCCCCACCTCAGCCTCCCAAAATTCTGGAATTACGGGCAGGAGCCATCACATCCACATTGATGTTTTATTTTTTATATCAAAATATGAAAAATAGCATTGATGTCCATAAATAGACTCCAAGAAAATGTTATACATATTAAAAAAGTAATTTCCAAAGCAAATACTAAAATTGAAAGCAATTGAAATAAATAAAAATAACTAAATATTATATAGATAATATGACCAGAAAGAGAAAAGGTTAGTTTTTCTGACTTTATTTATTTATTTTCCAGCATCATTTATTAAATAGGGAATATTTTCCCCATTGCTTGTTTCTATCAGGTTTGTCAAATATCAGATGGTTGTAGATGTGTAGTCTTATTTCTGAGGTCTCTATTTTGTTTCATTGGTCAATGTGTCTCTTTTTCTTTTTACCAGTACTATGCTGCTTTGGTTACTATAGCCTTGTTGTATAGTTTGAAGTAAAGTAGCATGATGCCTCCAGCTTTGCTCTTTTCACTTACAATTTTCTTGGCTATACAGGCTCTTTTTTGGTTCCACATGAATTTTAAAGTAATTTTTTCTAGTTCTGTGAAGAATGTCAATGGTAGTTTGATGGGAAAAGCACTGAATGTGTAAATTACTTTGGGAAGTATAGCCATTTTCATGATATTGATTCTTCCTGTCCATGAGGATGAAATTTTTTTCCATTTGTTTTTGTCTTCTCTTATTTTCTTGAGCAGTGGTTTGTAGTTCTTTCTGAAGAGGTACTTCACATCCCTTGTTAGCTGTTTTCCTAGGTATTTTATTCTCTTTGTAGCAATTGTGAATGGGAGTTCATGCATGATTTCACAATCTGCTTGTTTATTGTTGGTGCTTGTGATTTTTGCACATTGATTTTGTATCTAGAGACTTTGCTGAAGTTGCTTATCAGCTTAAGAAGCTTTTGGGCTGAGACAACGGGATTTTCAGGTTATAGCATCATGTCATCTGCAGAGACAATTTGACTTCCTCTCTTCCTAGTTGAATACCCTTTATTTCTTTCTTTGGCCTAATTTTCCTGGCCAGAAATTCAAATACTGTGTTGAATAGGAGTGATGAGAGAGGGCATTTTGTCTTGAGCTGATTTTCCAGAATTCTTCCAGGTTTTGCCCATTCAATATGATATTGGCTGTGGGTTTGTCATAAATAGCTCTTATTGTTTTGAGGTGTGCTTTTTCAATACCTAGTTTATTGAGAGTTGTTAACATGAAAGGATGTTGAATTTTGTTTGTTTGAGACAGAGTCTCACCCTGTTACCCAGGCTCGAGTGCAGTGGCATGGTCTCAACTCACTGCAACCTCTGTTTTGGGTTCAAGGGATACTCTTGCATCAGCCTCCAGAGTAGCTAGGATTAAAAGCACCTACCACTATGCCTGGCTAATTTTTGTATTTTTAGTAGAGATGGGGTTTCACCATGTTGATCAGGCTGGTCTCAAACTCGTGACCTCATGATTCACCTGCCGCAGCCTCCCAAAGTGCTGGGATTACAGGTGTGAGCCACTGCGCCCAGCCAAGGAATGTTGAATTTTATTGAAGACTTTATTATTAGCATTATTATTTTATTTTTTTGAGAGGGAGTCTCACTCTGTCACCCAGGCTAAAGTACAGTGGCACAATCTTGGCTCACCACAACCTCCACTTCCTAGGTTCAAGTGATTCTCCTGCCTTGGCCTCCCAAGTAGCTGGGATTACAGGTGCACACCACCACCCCTGGCTAAATTTTGTATTTTCAGTAGAGGCGGGGTTTCACCATATTGGTCAGGCTGGTCTCAAACTCCTGACCTTGTGATCCACCCATTTTGGCCTCCCAAAGTGCTGGGATTACAGGTGTGAGCCATTATGCCCAGCCCTTATTGAAGACTTTTACTGCATCTATTGAGATAATCATGTGGTTTTTGTCATTGGTTCTGTTTATGTGACAGCTTACATTTATTTTTATTTTTATTTTTATTTTTTATTTCTTTTTTTTAGACACGGAGTCTTGCTCTGTCGCCCAGGCTTGAGTGCAGTGGCCAGATCTCAGCTCACTGCAAGCTCCGCCTCCCGGGTTTACGCCATTCTCCTGCCTCAGCCTCCTGAGTAGCTGGGACCACAGGCGCCCGCCACTTCGCCCGGCTAGTTTTGTTTTGTATTTTTTAGTAGAGACGGGGTTTCACCGTGTTAGCCAGGATGGTCTCGATCTCCTGACCTCGTGATCCGCCCGTCTCGGCCTCCCAAAGTGCTGGGATTACAGGCTTGAGCCACCGCGCCCGGCCTGCCCTTCCTTCTTTAACTTGGTGTCTGAGGGGTTTTGTCTGTGGCTTGTCCTGCTACATTTCTTGGTTCCCTGACTGGGAAGTGAGGTGATTAATGGATAGACGGTCGAGGGAGCCCCTTAGGTGGCTTAGGCCTGCCCTGTGAAGCATCCCTGCAGGGAATTCCGGCCAGCTTGAGTGACACAGATCTTGAGAGCACTCCTGGGTAGGTATTTTACCCTGGTGGAATGCCTCATCAGAGCAGTGCAAAGCAGGCCCCCATGGAGGATCAACTCAGTGGCTGAACACCAGGAAGGAACTGGCACTTGGAGTCCAGACATCTGAAACTTGGTAAGACTGGTCTTTGTAACTTGCCCACTCCATTTGAGTGGAAGCATGGCCTGATCACCCACAGCGTGCCTGTAATGGCACTTTGGTTTTTGTTTTTGACTTGACTTGTATTGCTTGATACTTTGGTTTTGGTTTTGACTTGGCTTGGATTTCTCGATACTCTGATTTTGGTTTGATTCTGGTTTGGTGTAAACTGTGAAAGTGTACATATGCCATTTTAACCTGTTCTTTGTTTTGTGGTGTGCGTGTGGTGTGAGCATGGTGTTTTGTCTCAAGGAAGCACGGGTCAGTCACAAAGTAAGCCCACCCCACCAGGAACTATGTTGAAAAATTTCAAGAAAGGATTTAATGGAGACTATGGAATACCATGACACCAGGAAAACTTAAAACTTTGTGTAAGATAGACTGCCCAGCATTAGGGGTGGGTTGGCCATCAGAAAGAAACCTGGACAATAAATAAATAAATAAATAAATAAATACAAGAAGGAAGCCTGGACAGGTCCCTTGTTTCAAAGGTATGGCACAAGGTAACCTGTAAGCCAGGGCACCCAGACCAGTTCCCGTACATAGACCCTTGGTTACAGCTGGTTTTAGACACCCCCTGCCCCCACAGTGGTTGAGAGAACAGCAGCATAAGCGGCTGACAAGGCAAGGAAATACCAACAGAGAGAGGGAGGAAAGAGGCAGAGAGAAAAAGAGGCAAAGAGAGAGAGGAAGAGACAGAGAGGAAGAGACAGAGAGACAAAGAGGGAGTCAAGAAGAGAGTGAGATAGAGAGAAAGAAAGAGGCAGAGAGAGAGGAAGAGACAAAGGCAAAAGGAAAGTCAAAGACAGAGAGAGACAGTCAAAGAGAGAAAGCGGCCGGGCGTGGTGGCTCATGCCTGTAATCCCAGCACTTTGGGAGGCCGAGGCAGGAGGATCATGAAGTCAGGAGATCGAGACCATCCTGGCTAACATGGTAAAACCCCGTCTCTACTAAAAACACAAAAAATTAGCCGGGCGTGATGGCGGGTGCCTGTAGTCCCAGCTACTCGGGAGGCTGAGGCGGGAGAATGGCGGGAACCCAGGAGGTGGAACTTGCAGTGAGCCGAGATCGCGCCACTGCACTCCAGCCTGGGCAACAGAGCGAGACTCCATCTCAAAAAAAAAGAAAAAAAAAAACAAAGAGAGAAAGAAAGAGAGAAAGAGAAATATACAAATAGTTAAGAAAAAAAAAGTGTAGCCTATTGCTTTAAAAGCCAGGGTAAATTTAAAACCTACAATTGATAATTGAAGGTCTTCTCCATGACCCTACAACACTCCAATACCACCTTGTTGTAAGTGTAAACAAGGGCATAGTCCGAAAACACTGAGGCCACTGACAGCCTGTAGCCTTCCTATCAAAAATCCTTAACCCAGTAACTCACAGATGGCCCAAATGCATTCAATCTGTAGTGACAACTGCTTTGCTAACAGAAGAAAGTAGATAAATAACTTTTAGAGAAAACCTCACTGTGAGTACCCCTCACCAGTTCAGAAGTATCCTATGTAAAAAAAAAAAATAAAAAAAAAAAAAGATGATTTAACATTAACCACTGAAAATTCCCTTAACCCAGCAGGTTTCCTAACAGGTGATCTAAATCTTAATTACCATAAAAAGGTCCAGTCACACTTAGGAGGAACTCCCTTCAGGACAAGATGACAGATAGTTCCTGCTGGGTAATTGAAAAAAAAAAAGCCATCTATACAAATTCTAAGTTAATTTGGACTAAACAAGGTTTTATTAATAGCAACGCATAACTGAAATCTCAAATTTACAAGGTTTTCAACAAAAATAAACTTTGCTAAAAGTTAATAATATAACATGTATTATAGTAACTTATAATCTTGTGGCCTTAGACAGTCTAGTCCACAGACATAAAGAAAGGTTGCTTTGGAAAAGAATGCTTATCAGCCAGGTGCGGTGGCTCAAGCCTGTAATCCCAGCACTTTGGGAGGCCGAGGTGGGTGGATCATGAGGTCAGGAGATCGATACCATCCTGGCTAACACAGTGAAACCCCGTCTCTACTAAAAAATACAAAAAACTAGCCGGGCGAGGTGGCGGGCGCCTGTAGTCTCAGCTACTCCGGAGGCTGAGGCAGGAGAATGGCATAAACCTGGGAGGCGGAGCTTGCAGTGAGCTGAGATCCGGCCACTGCACTCCAGCCTGGGTGACAGAGCGAGACTCCGTCTCAAAAAAAAAAAAAAAAAAAAAGGTTTCTTTGGAAAAGAATGGTTATCGGCCAGGTGCGGTGGCTCAAGCCTGTAATCCCAGCACTTTGGGAGGCCAAGATGGGCGGATCACAAGGTCAGGAGATCGAGACCATCCTGGCTAACATGGTGAAACCCCATCTCTACTAAAAAATATAAAAAACTAGCTAGGTGAGGTGGCGGGCACCTGTAGTCCCAGCTACTCTGGAGGCTGAGGCAGGAGAATGGCATGAACCCGGGAGGCGGAGCTTGCAGTGAGCCGAGATCGCGCCACTGCACTCCAGCCTGGGTGACAGAGCAAGACTCCGTCTCAAAAAAAAAAACAAAAAAGATTGCTTATCATCTCAAAAAAAAAAAAAAAAAGGGAGGGCAGTAAAACGATTCTTTATGTAAAAAGAATGTTTTATGGTAAATTCTTGTCCTGAAATAAATTAACCGGTTGTTTAAAGAAAGAAATGCTTGTAATAAGTCAGAAAGTTAAGGCATGTCGAAGAATTATCTGTGAAAGTCGTGAAAGAGAAGAAAAGTTATAAGAAAGAATTTCTGCAAGAAATGTTGCATAATTTAAAAATAATTAAGCCTCCTGAGTACTATTGAAGAAACAGTTTATGTACAAGGTGTATAAGGAAGGTAAAATACACCTTTGGTAAAAGGATGACAAGGAGGCATAAGAATGTAAATTTTTACCACATTAAAAGGTTACAAATTTTTGTTTTGAAGGTTTAAGCAAGTTTTAAAAAATTAATTGTAAAGAAAATTCTGTGTGTAAACGTATTAGCTAAAGTTAAAGGAGTATCATCCAGTTTTTCTGTGAACTGAACATTGCATAAGAATGTAAATTTTTACCTACATTAAAAGGTTAAAAAACTTTGTTTTGAAGTTTTAAGCAAGTTTTAAAACATTAATTGTAAAGAAAATTCTTTGTGTCAACATATTAGCTAAAGTTAAAGGGGCATCATCCAGTTTTTCTGTGAACTGGACATCAAAGTAAAAACACCACAGGTTTTTCTTAAAGCACTAACCTGTTCTTTAAGAAAGATTTTAGAAGGTTAAAAAGAGTCTGTAAAAATCTTACCTTATGGTCCAACATTAAAAATTGAATAAACATGTCTACAAAGTTTTACTAAAACTAAGTTTAACATTAGTAACACACTAATATAAAGGTGACATTTAGCTTATCTGGTATAAAAATCATACAGGAAGCATTGTCGAATATAAAATGGTGTTTGGCTTCTTGTCTAAAAACTAATAAAAATAGGTGCTAAAGGAAATTTCTCAGTAAAAGGCACCAAGGACTATAAAGTCCACTGCTGACATCCCTACATTTGAAACAAAAGGTCAATTTCTTGAAAATCATATACTTGGTTTATCTTCCACTTTCTTTTCCCTTAAAACTAAAAGTCTAGAATTTCCAGCAAACCAGCACCAGCCTGAAGATCACATTCTTATCAAAGAGTGAAAAGAAAGGAAACTTGAGCCAGCCTAGGAAGGACTCTACCTTGTGCTGCTAACCACTGAGACTGCTGTTTGTACAGTGAAAAAAGGATGGACTCATCGCACCCAAGTCAAGCAAGTGCCACTCCCTCCAGAGTCCTGGGCCATAGTTCTGGGGGGAAACCCTACCAACAAAAGCAAAGAAAAATTTAACTCTTTCAACTATTCTATTACTCTTTCTTCTTTCCTGGCTCTATTGCTGACCATTATTAACATAACCAAGTCAATTGTGCCTCAAACTATTGCATTTAATGCTTGCCTTGTTATACCCTGTGGGGACTTGCCAAGTCAAAGACAGCTCTCTACTTCAGAAAAGTACCTCTGTTCCTCCTGATTCTCCTCAGACTGGGCATTAGTAAATTAGGACCATTTAATCTGGGGAAATTTCAATAAAGACTCCAGTGTCAACCAGGATTCTTGCCCCCCAGTGTAGAGCTTTTATGCCTTAGTTGGTCCAACATTCTGTGGACTACTAAAGTGCAAGGATGGACTGCCCCTACCGGTTTTTGTAATTTCCTAAAATCATACATTCATTTTGCTAGAGGATCATAGAAGTTACAGACTTAAAACAAACTTTGGCAATTAAGATGCAAATGCCTGGTTGGAACGGATCAAATAGTCCATCCACACATTAAACAAAAGCAATTGTTATGCTTGTGCACATGGCAGGTCAGAGGCCCCGATTGTCCCCTTTCCACTAAGGTGGTTCTCCAGTCAACCATGCATGGGCTTCATGGTAGCTCTTTCCCAGGATTCTACAACCTGGAGTAATAAGTCATGCCAAGCTCTCTCTTATATCCCAAAGTCTGGCACCCTGCGGGTCAGCCCCCAAAGGCCATCTAGCTTTTGTCTCCCAACACTAAGTTCACTTCACATCTCTCATGACAGGGAGGAAACTTAGTGTTCCTTGGAGACCTGAAGGGATGCAGTGAGCTTAAGAATTTTCAAGAGCTTATCAATCACTCAGCCCTTGTTCATCCCTGAGCCAATGTGTGGTGGTATTGTGGTGGACCTTTACTGGGAACTCTGCCAAGTAACTGGAGTGGAACTTGTACTTTAGTCCAATTGGCTATCTCTTTCACCTTGGCATTTCACCAACCAGAGGGAGGAAAAATAAGACATTGTAAAGTGAGAGAAGCCCCTTATGGGTCTTTTGACTCTCACATCTATTTAGACACAATTAGAGTTCCATGGGGAGTACCAGATCAATTTAAAGCTTGAAATCAAATAGCTGCAGGATTTGAGTCAATATTTTGGTGGGTGACAGTTAATAAAAACGTAGATTGGATAAACTACTTCTCTTACAACCAACAGCAATGAGCTTTTCATGAGTTAAAAGAAAAACTCATGTTGGCACCAGCCCTGGGGCTACCGGACCTGGCAAAACCCTTCACACTTTATGTGCCAGAAAGAGAAAAAATGGCAGTTGGAGTTTTAACCCAGACTGTGGGGCCCTGGCCAAGGCCAGTGGCCTATCTCTCAAAACAACTACATGGGGTTTCCAAAGGCTGACCCCCATGTCTAAGGGCCCTGTCAGCAATGACTCTGTTAGCACAAGAAGCAGATAAACTAACCCTTGGGCAAAACCTGAATATAAAGGCCTCTTGTGCTGTGGTAACTTTGATGAATACCAAAGGACATCATTGGCTAACAAATGCTAGATTAACCAAGTACCAAAGCTTGCTATGTGAAAATCCCCACATAACCATTGAAGTTTACAACACCTTAAACCCCACCACCTTGCTCCTGTATCAGAGAGCTCAGTTGAACATAACTGTGTAGAAGTATCAGACTCAGTTTATTCTAGTCGGCCCAACCTCCAAGACCATCCTTGAACATCAGTAGACTGTGAGCTGTACGTGGATGGAAGCAGCTTCACCAACCCCTGCAAAGTGACTCTCAAGAAGACTACAAGCCCTGCTCCAGTCACACCCAGAAGTTGACTGGTCCACGCATGTCCGAAGCATGAGAAAACTCATTGTGGAACTCATTTTCCTTAAAATGTGGACTTTTACAGTAAGGACATCAACTGACCTTCCTCAGACTGATGACTATTCCCAGTGTATACATCAAGTCACTGAGGTCGGACAAAAAGTTGCTACAGTTCTATTATTTTATGGTTACTATAAGTGTACTGGGACTCTAAGAAGACCTTGTTTGTATAATGCTATTCTATACAAGGTATGTAGCTCAGGAAATGACCAGCCTGATGTGTGTTATGACCCATCTGAGCCTCTGATGACCACAGTTTTTTGAAAGAAGATTAAGGACTGAGGACGGGTGGGGGCTCATAAACGATACAAGTAAAGTGTTAGCCAAGACAAAGGGCTAATATCCAGAACCTACAAAGAACTCAAACAAATTTACAAGAAAAAAACAAACAACCCCATCAAAAAGTGGGCAAAGGATATGAACAGACATTTCTCAAAAGAAGACATTCATACAGCCAATAGACACACGAAAAAATGCTCATCATCATTGGCCATCAGAGAAATGCAAATAAAAAACACAATGAGATACCATCTCACACCAGTTAGAATGGCGATCATTAAAAAGTCAGGAAACAACAGGTGCTGGAGAGGATATGGAGAAATAGGAACACTTTTACACTGTTGGTGGGATTGTAAACTAGTTCAACCATTATGGAAAACAGTATGGCGATTCCTCAAGGATCTAGAACTAGATGTACCATATGACCCAGCCATCCCATTACTGGGTATATACCCAAAGGATTATAAATTATGCTGCTATAAAGACACATGCACACGTATGATTATTGCAGCACTATTCACAATAGCAAAGACTTGGAATCAACCCAAATGTCCATCAGTGACAGATTGGATTAAGAAAATGTGGCACATATACACCATGGAATACTATGCAGCTATAAAAAAGGATGAGTTTGTGTCCTTTGTAGGGACATGGATGCAGCTGGAAACCATCATTCTTAGCAAACTATCACAAGAACAGAAAACCAAACACCGCATGTTCTCACTCATAGGTGGGAACTGAACTTGAGATCACTTGGACTCAGGAAGGGGAACATCACACACCAGGGCCTATCATGGGGAGGGTGGAGGGGGGAGGGATTGCATTGGGAGTTATACCTGATGTAAATGACGAGTTGATGGGTGCAGCACACCAACATGGCCCAAGTATACATATGTAACAAACCTGCACGTTATGCACATGTACCCTACAACTTAAAGTATAATAATAATAAATTAATTTAAAAAAAAAAAAGAAAAGGGGTGCCCAAACAAGTCACTTTGAATTCGATGCTTGTGCTGTCATTAATAGTAACAAGTTAGGAATAGGATACAGTCCTCTTAATTAGGAAAGAGGCTATATGGCAGAAAATAAGTACATTTGTCATGAATTAGGACTGTGTGGAAATGAATGTGGATACTGGTCTTGTGTCATTTAGGCTACTTGGATAAAAAATGAAAAGAATCCTGTCCACCTTCAGAAAGGGAAAAGTGGCCCTTCCTGTACCAGTGGTCAGTGTAACCCCTTAGAACTAGTAATAACCAAACCCCTTGATCCTCGCTGGAAAAAAGGGGAGTGTATAACCCTAGGAATTGATGGGGCTGGACTGGATCCTTGAGTAAATATCGTGGTTTGAGGAGAAGTTTATAAACACTCTCCTGAGTCAGTATTTCAAATCTTCTATGATGAACTGAATGTGCCAGTACCAGAAATTCCAGGAAAAACAGATGAATTCCTGGCTCAAAAGAATCACCCTGGTAACTTCTGGATAGTAAAAGCCTCAATCATTAGACAATACTGTATAGCAAGAGTGGGGAAGGACTTCACCCTTCCTGGGAGAAGACTCAGGTGCCTTGGGCAAAAACTGTATAATAGTACGACAAAAACAGTCACCTAGTGGAGTTTAAATCATACTAAGAAAAATCCATTTAGTAGATTCCCAAAGTTGCAAACCATGTGGACCCATCCAGAGTCCCACTGGGACTGGACAGCCCCCACTGGATTATACTGGTTATGTGGGCATAGAGCTTATGCCAAATTACTCGACCAATGGACAGGTGATTGTGTTATTGGCACAATTAAACCATCTTTCTTCCTACTGCCCATAAAGACTGATGACCTGGGCTTGCCTGTCTATGCTTCCCACAAAAAGAGAAGCATAGCTATAGAAAATTGTAAAGATGATGAATGGCCCCCTGAGAGAAGTATACAATATTATGGGCCCGGTATTTGGGCACAAGACAGCTCGTGGGGATACTGGACCTCCATTTACATGCTCAACCGAATCATACAGTTACAAGTCATCTTAGAAATAATCACTAATAAGACCAGCAGAGCCTTGACTATTCTGTGCCAGCAAGAAACTCAGATGAGCAATGCTGTCTATCAAAATAGATTGGCTCTTGACTATTTGCTAGCAGCTGAAGGAGGGGTCTGTGGGAAATTTAACCTTACTAATTGCTGTCTACACATAGGTGATCAAGGGCAAGTAGTTGAAGACATAGTTAGAGATATGACAAAACTGGCACATGTGCCCATTCAAGTGTGGCATGGATTTAATCCTGAGGCCATGTTTGGAAAATGGTTCCCAGTGCTAGGAGGATTTAAAACTCTTATAATAGGAGTTATAATCGTAATAGGAACCTGCTTACTGCTCCCTTGTTTGCTACCTGTACTTCTTCAAATGATAAAAAGCTTCATCACTACCTTAGTTCACCAAAATGCTTCAGCACAAGTGTACTATATAAATCACTGTCAATCTGTCTTTCAAGAAGACATGGGTAGTGAGAATGAAAGTGAGAACTCCTACTGATGAGTGAGGTTCTCAAAGGGGGGGATAAGGGAGGAGACCACCCCTCACATTGTCTTATGCCCAATTTCTGCCTCCAAAGAAAGAAGTAAAAACTAAAAGGCAAAAATGAAACCCACAGGCAGACAGCCCAGTGCCTCACTCTGGGCCTGGTTAAGGATTAACCCCTGACCTAATTGGTTATGTTATCTATAGATTCTAGACATTATATGGAAAAGCATTGTGAAAATCCCTGTCCCAGTCACATATCCCCTGCTTGCTCAATCAATCACGGCTCTCTCACATGGACCCCCTTAGAGTTGTAAGTCCTTAAAAGAGACAGGAATTGCTCATTCAGGGAGCTCAGTTTTTGGAGACATGAGTCTTGCTGATGCTCCCAGCCAAATAAGCCCTTCCTTCTTTAACTCGGTGTCTGAGGGGTTTTGTCTGTGGCTTGTCCTGCTACCTTATGTAACGCCCTTCTTTGCTTTTTTTATTTTTGTTGGTTTAAAGTCTGTTTTTTAGGAAACTAGAATTGCCACCCCTGCCTTTTTTTTTTTTTTTTTTTTTTTTTTTTTTGAGATGGAGTCTCGCTCTGTCACCCAGGCTGGAGTGCAGTGGCCGGATCTCAGCTCACTGCAAGCTCCGCCTCCTGGGTTTATGCCATTCTCCTGCCTCAGCCTCCCAAGTAGCTGGGACTACAGGCGCCTGCCATCTCGCCCGGCTAGTTTTTTGTATTGTTTTTTTAGTAGAGACGGGTTTTCACTGTGTTAGCCAGGATGGTCTCGATCTCCTGACCTCGTGATCCACCCGTCTCAGCCTCCCAAAGTGCTGGGATTACAGGCTTGAGCCACCATGCCTGGCCCCCCACCCCTGCTTTTTTCTGCTTTCTATTTTACTTGGTAAATTTTCCTTTTTTTAAAATTTTTTTATTTTGGGCATATGTGTGTCTTTGCATGTTAAATGAATCTCTTGAATACAGCACACCAATAAGTCTTTACTCTTCATCCAATTGGCCAGTCTATATCTTTTAATTGGGCCATTTAACCCATTTACATTTAATGTTAATATTGCTTTGTGTGAAGTTGATCCTGTCATAATGATACTAGCTGGTTATTTTGCACACTAGTTGTTGCAGATTCTTCACAGTGTAATTGATCTTTGTATTTCAGTGTGTTTTTGCAGTGACTGGTATGGGTTTTTTCCCCCATATTTAGTACTTCTTTCAGGTATTCTACCAAGGCAGACCTTATGATGATGAATTCCCTCAGCATTCGCTTGTCTGAAAAGGATTCTATTACTCCTTTGCTTATGAAGCTTAGTTTGGCTGGATATAATTTCTTGGTTGAAAATTAGCTTATTCCAGAATGTCAAATATTGGCCCCCGACACTTTTCTGCTTGTAGGGTTTCTGCTAAGAGATCTGCTTTTAGTCCAATAGGCTTCCCCTTGTAGATGACCTGACCTTTCTCTCTGGCTGACCTTAACATTTCTTCCTTCATTTCGACCTTGGAGAATCTGAGGATTATGTGTCTTGGGGTTGATCCTCTCATGAAGTATCATACTGAGGTTCTCTGTATTTTCTAAATTTGAATGTTGGTCTGTCTTTCTAGGTCAGGGAATTTCTCCTGAATGATCTCCTGAAGTGTGTTTTCAAACTTGTTTTCATTCTCCCCATCTCTTTCAGGAACTCCAATCAGTCATAAGTTTGGTCTTTTTACATAGTCCGATAGTTCTCAAAGGTTTTGTTCATTCCTTTTTATTCCTTTTTCTCTAATTTTGTCTGCCTGCCTTATTTCGGCAGCATAGTCTTCAAGCTCTGATATTCTTTCCTCTGCTTCACTGCTTTGGCTACCGATACCTGTGTATACCTCACAAAGTTCTTGTGCAGTGTTTTTCAGCTCCATCAGGTCATTTATGTTTCTCTCTAAACTGGTTATTTCAGTTAGCAACTCCTGTAATCTTTTATCATGGTTCTTACCTTATTTGCATCGGGTTAGAACATGCTTCTTTACCTCCTTGAAGTTTGTTATTACCCACTTTCTGAAGCCTACTTCTGTCAATTCATCAGTCTTTTCTCTGTTCAGATCTGTGCCCTTGCTGGAGAGGTGTTGTGATCATTTGGAGAAGAAGCACTCTGGTCTTTTGTGTGTTCAGCAATTTTTTGTTGATTCTTTCTCATCTTCATGAGTTTGTCCAGCTTTGATCCTTGAGGCTGCAGACTCTTTGCTGAAGTTTTTGTGGGGACTTTTTTTTTTTTTCAAGACAGAGTCTTGTTCTGTTGCCCAGGCTAGAGTGCAGTGGCATGATCTCAGCTCACTGCAACCACTGCCTCCTGACTTCAAGCAATTCTGCTGCCTCAGCCTCCGTGTAGCTGGGATTAGAGGTCCCCAGCACTGCACCTGGCTAATTTTTGTATTTTCAGTAGAGACAGGGTTTCACTGTTTTGGCCAGGCTGATCTCAAACTCCTGACCTCGGGATCCACCTGCCTTGGCCTCCCGAAGTGCTGGGATTACAATTGTAAGCCACTGTGCCCGGCCTTTGTGGGGACTTTTTTTGTTGATGTTGTTGCTGTGGCCTTCTGTTTGTTTTTCTTTGAATAGGCATGTTCCTCTTCTGTAGGGCTACTGTGGTTTGCTAGGGGTTCACTTCAGGCCTATTCGTCCGGGTCACTCCTGCATCTGGAGATGCCCACAGGGGAAGCCGGAGAACAGCAAAGATAGTTGTCTCCTCCTTCCTGTGGGATTTCTGACCTTGAGGGACAGTGACCTAACGTCAGGAGGAACACTCCTATATAAAGTGTCTGGAGACCCCTATCGGGGGGTCTCACACAGTTGAGGGCATGGGAACCAGGAACCATTTAAGGAAGCATTTTGGCTTTCCCTTGGTGGAGGGGGTGTGCTGTACTGGGGGGAAACCCACTTGTCTGGGCTGCCTGGATTCTGTAGAGCTAGCAAGAGGAAACACTAAGTCTGCTGGTCCATGGAGGCTATGGCAACCTCTCCCCGTCAGGCCGAGGAAGATCAAGGTTCTGTCCCTGAGCTCCCAGTTGGATTTGTTGGAGTTTCTGCAGACTCCCCACTCAGTGAGAAGGGATGGATCAAGGTCTGGCTTAAAGAGGGAATCAGGCCATTGTCTGCAACAGCTGGTGTGCAGTGCTATAGGGAATACCTCTTAGGACCAAGCTATCTAACCTCCCTGGATCCAACAGGGGAATAGCATGGCCTGGAGCTATAGTGATGACTGCCACCCTCCCCTGCACCCAGGGGCTTAGTGTCTTTGGTAGCTAGCAGCTGCAGTGATGGCTGCTGTTCCTCCCCCAGGGAGTTCAGATGGCTTAGACAGCAGGCAGCCACATTATGTAGCCCAGTCTGGTCTCAAAGTCCTGGGCTTAAGTAATCCTCCCACCTCAGCCTCCCAAAGTGCTGAAATTACAGGTGTGAGCCATCACATCCACACTGAGGTTTTATTTTTTATATCAAAATACAAAAAACAGCACTGACGTTCATTAATAGAATCCAAGGGAACATTATGCCATTTAAAAAAGTAATTTCAAGAGCAAATACTAAAATTGAAAGCAAATGAAAATAAATAATAATAACTAAACATTGTGTAGATAATATGACCAGAAGAGAAACATTTAGTTTTCCTGACTTTAAAGTGCTGTAGCCAGGCACGGTGGCTCACGTCTCTAATCCAAGCACTTTGGGAGGCCGAGGCAGGCAAATTACAAGGGCAGGAGTTGGAGACCAGCCTGGCGAACACAGTGATACCCCATCTCTACTAAAAATTTAAAAATTAGCTGGGCATGGTGGCAGGCACCTGTAAACCCAGCTATTTGGGAGGCTGAGGCAGGAGAATTGCTTAAACCCAGGAGGCAGAGGTTGCAGTGAGCCAAGATCACACCATTGCACTCCAGCCTGGGTGACAGAGCTAGACTCTGTCTTGGAAAAAATAATAATAATAACGTGCAGTATACTAATGGGATATTTTTAGTGGAGAAGATTCTATTTCCATAAGAAATTCAAAATGAGATAATTTCCAGGTTTTAGAAACTGATGCAAAACATATAAATATAGAAAGCCTCTAAGGCGATCCCATGATGTAGTATTACTTCAAATAAAAACTGGGCAAACTCAGCAAAAGGAAAGTTAAAGTTAATCTCAAGTGTCAGAATAGATACAGAAGTTCTAGTAATATAATATTAAATGGAATCCAGAATTTTATTAAAAATATGTTGTATATTTATGTATTGTATTATTAAAATGTAAATGTAATTAAAAATAGAAAATCTTTTGTTTAATTACATAAAAGGTTAAAATGTGACCATTCTCTGTGATTTTGAAAGCAGGATTGTCTAAACGGATGTATATTTGTATCTACATTTATCTACACGTACATTTATGTAGTATCTGTCTACATATTCTACATCCATCCATTCATAGAATGTATAAAAAGATGAATGTAATAGTGATTAAAAATAGAGTGATTAAGAAAAGCATTTGAAATGTATTATCAGTTTATCACAGTGTCCAGATATTTATATGTTCACACACAAAATATAAAATATTTTTATATATTCACACACAAAAATATAAAATATATTTGTATGTTCATACACAAAATATAAGATTATCTTATCAACTCTTCCAGATAATGTAATAAAATATTTTAAAACTATGTGGCCACGGTTATTAGCTGAAAATAGAAAAGAATGTATTTATTTGTACAAATAATAGAAACGCTATTTAAACTGAATATAAAATACAAAAATATCACTGAAAAAGGCAAATAATGTACATTACCTAAAAAATACATAACTGTGTAATATACATTATCTAAAAAATCAACAGCTCTGTGCTACAAGAGTTATGCAGCATACAGGAATCATATATAAATATCAACTATTTATATATATCTTTTTTTTTTTTTGAGACGGAGTCTCGCTCTGTCTCCCAGGCTGGAGTGCAGTGGCGCGATCTCGGCTCACTGCAAGCTCCGCCTCCCGGGTTTACGCCATTCTCCTGCCTCAGCCTCCCGAGTAGCTGGGACTACAGGCGCCCGCCACCTCGCCCGGCTAGTTTTTTGTATTTTTTAGTAGAGACGGGGTTTCACGGGGTTAGCCAGGATGGTCTCGATCTCCTGACCTCGTGATCCGCCCGTCTCGGCCTCCCAAAGTGCTGGGATTACAGGCTTGAGCCACCGCGCCCGGCCTGGCTATTTTTTTAAAGTTTATTTTTAGTAGAGACGGGGTTTCACCGTATTAGCCAGGATGGTCTTGATCTCCTGACCTCCTGATCCACCCGCCTCGGACTCCCAAAGTGCTGGGATTACAGGTGTGAGCCACTGCACCCGGCCAACTATTTACATGTGTTTTTTGAGACAGAATCTCACTCTGTCACTTAAGCTGGAGTGCTGTGGTTTGATGGTGGCATGAGCAACCACACCTTATCTAGCTATAGACATTTTAAATAATTTCAGTGTGAAATACTAAACATGATTCAAAATGTATTTTCCTTACATGCAATGAGGTAAACAGAGTTTCAAGATCTAAATGATGAGTGAAAAAGAATTCCAACAACCTGCAGCATGATAATGCAAACAACTCACATGTGTGCTGCACTCTCACTGTGCCTGTCATGCTCGTCCGTGTGAAAAGACCACCAGACAGGTTTTGTGTGAGCAATAAAGTTTTTTAATCACCTGGGTGCAGGCGGGTTGAGTCCGAAAAGAGAGTCAGCAAAAGGAGATAAGGGTGGGGCCACTTTATAGGATTTGGGTAGGTAAAGGAAAATTACAGTCAAAGGGTGGTGTTCTCTGGTGGGCAGGAGTGAGGGTCACAAGGTGCTCAGTGGGGGAGCTTGTTGAGCCAGGATGAGCCAGGGAAACGAATTTCACAAGATAATGTCATCGCTTAAGGCAAGGACCGGCCATTTTCACTTCTTTTGTGGTGGAATGTCATCAGTTAAGGCGGGGCAGGGCATTTTCACTTCTTTTGTGATTCTTCGGTTACTTCAGGCCATCTGGGCGTATACATGCAAGTCACAGGGGATGCGATGGCTTGGCTTGGGCTCAGAGGCCTGATAGTGCCAGTCTGTTTAAAAGCATTTTAGATACTTTTGTGCATTAAATTCTCATCAGAAATAACTCAGGTAAGTTTAATTAATCTCCATGTCACAGACAAGGTGACTGAAAGGAAAAAAATTCAGAACTTATCCAAGGTCACCCAGATAGGGAATGGGTGAGCTAAGGTGTGCTCTGACCTACTCCTTCTGCTTCCCTAGCACAGAGACAGTCATTGTTCATGGATTAAACAACCGCTCATTGAGCACCTCCTGTGGGTCGAGTACTGTGCCTGGTACTGGGAACATAGTGGTGAACTAGACACAGCTCCCAGGAGCAAACACTAAGGAAGTAAACAACAAACAGCAAGATTATTGCAGAGAATGCTGAGTTGCCAAGATAGGCTGCTGCTATAAAAGATGGGTGTGCTCGGGGCTATTGGGGGTGGGTTCTAGTTGGAAGGAGGAGGGTGGAGTAAACCTCCCCAGGAGGAGTCAGAGCTGAGCCCGGACTGGAGGCTCCTGTCAGTGTGAGGATGTGGTTAGAGTCTCAGTTTCTTTCTATGCATCCCCTAAAATCTTTGGAATGTCTGAAATCAGAAAGTGTCTGTTGCATGTAGGCACTGGTCCTCACATATATTAGAGAACAGAACTCTTGCCGTGCCCACAGCCAGGGAAAGGGGGGCAATGTCTATCTACCTCGTGGGTCCTAGAGCACCTTGTCCTGCCAGGACACTCACCCTCACCCCCACAAGGTACAGATGGTAACCAGGGTGCCGCATACCACCCACTGGTGCACCCCAAAGGATGCTGAGTCCTGTAGGGGCCGTGGGCCTGAATAGTGTTTCCTAGTCACAGAGTCTTTCTGATTTTCTCACTCACTAGCCCTGTGCCTCCGTTCTCTCACTGTGGCACAAAGTCAACATCCCATTCTGTAGGTTAGCTGACCCAGAGAGGTCACCACAGCCCATTAAATGGCTGTAGCATATGAAAGTGGGAAGTGAGAGTCCCTCCCTGCTCTGGGTCTTTTGCCCCAGGACAGATGTTTATCAGGCCAGCTACCTGGGGAGGGCCACATCTCCTGCCTTGGGAACATTGTTTCCAAATTGAGGTCAATACAGTTAAGGACTCCCAATGCACTGGGGGAAGCACAGGGGTGGGATGGGGTAGAGCAACCTCGCATCACAAGAGCCTTGGATCAACCCGGGAGAGTGAGAATCAATTTCAGACTCCTGTCTGAAGCTAACCCCCACGAGGAATTAGCATTTGGCAATAAGACAAGATCTTCTGGTTCTGGGCGCTGTCGCTGTACTGGGTAGGGGACTTGTTTCCAACTATGTGCTTTAATTGAACCTAAGGGATGGGGAACCCATAAGGGACTCTGAAGCCAAGTGTGAGAGTCCTGCCTTCTGCCTCCCAAACTCTTTCCCCGATAGTAGATGTTGGTAGCAAAGTTTCTTTACCAAGAAAAAATATATATATATCCAGAGACCAGGCAGACTAATAAATGCTTACCAGGATTATCCAGCCTCATCATCACAACAGTCCTGCTATATTCGTTCTGTGGGACAGGTGAGGAAACTGAGGTTGGAGGAGGACACCGGGAGCCTGGTCGGGCCACTGGCAGCCCGGAGCCCCAGAGGTACAGGCATTCATTGCCCTCCCACCTGGTCTCTCTCTCCCGGCCCCAGGAGGCTTCATTCCCAGCTCATTCACTTGTCGGTCACTCAGACTCACTGGGCCTCCAGCCCTACCTGAAGCTGAGAGTGGCCTGTTCCCAAGGTGCTGGCTTCCTCTTTGTTTGGCAGCCAGGAGTGTGGAGCGCAGGTGCCGGCAGCAGCACTGGGAGCGCACAGAGACTTGTCTGGAGGCCGAAGGTGCAGCCCCTCGGGGAGGAGAACGCCTTTGCAAGGTGGGCTTCGCGCACACTCCCCTCCCCTTCTGTGGCCCCGGGGCTCCTCCTAGAAGACCCTCATCATCTCCGGGGACCTTGACCGCCAGCAGCCCCACACTTGCTCCCTCTGCCTGGCGTTGGGTACGCACCTCTAGGAGCAGAGGGATCGCTTAGCCCAGCGGGCTTGACAGCAGGTTGGGGGCAGTGGGGACTCCAGAGAGTCTTACTGCGTTATGCTGGCCACCGCCGGGCAAGAGCTGGGCTCAGCTGACACCCTACATCCGCCCTCCAGATTCCAGCCTCTGACTTTGGCGAATATGGCCAGGACCTGGGGTCTGGGGCCGGGACTGTGGACACCCCTGGACAGGGCTGCCTCCGAGGGTCTCGTACTTGGGTGGGGACCCTGCGGTTCCAGGCGCCACACAAACTAGTGCGCCCGCCTGGGTGTGAATTTCGGGAAGTGTTGGCAGCAAAGCCCGGGGGCTGGCCCGGGGGGCACGATCACCCGCCAGCGCCTTTTCCCACCCAGGCTCCCTTTCCAGTCCCCGCGTCGCCTGCAGGGCCGTCCCTTCTCCGACCGCTGGTCCTTCCCCACCCGCAGCTCTTCCGTCCCGCGCGGCTCCGTAGCCGAGGCTCCAAGGCGGGGCTACCCACGACAGCCACTGGCAGGGAGGGCGGGGGCAAATTTCCCAGAGCGGGAAGCCGGACGGCTCGGACTCCGAGTCCCCGACACCCCGGCCCTGCCCGCCCCGCCCGCACCCGCTCGGTCCCTCGGGCTGGGGGACCCGGCAGGCCGGGCGCGACCCAAGGCCACCGCGCGGGGCCTGAGCCCAAACCCCAACCCCAGATCGCAGGAACCCTGCCCTCCAGGCACCAGGATGGGCCCTCCTGGCGGGAGGTTGGGAACCCGGGTGTGTATCTGTGGGAATAATTGGTCAAAAGTAGCTTTTTGTTTTCCCAAAGGTAAAGCCTCCATTGTAATTATGTATTTTCTTCTTACTTACTTACGACGGATAGAATCTCATTATTTAGGTATACCCATGATTGTGTCAGTGAATTTGAGTACACTTTTTAAAGTGTTTCTCAGTTTAGTCCTTATGTTTGTTTCTATTTTAAGAAGAATTTTAAATTCTACCTAAAATTAGTAAAGTGAACCCCAAAGTATCTGAGACAGGTCTCAATTTAGAAAGTTTGTTTTGCCAAGATTAAAGACACACCCGTGACAAACCCTCAGGAGGTCGTGACAATGTGGGCCTAAGGTGGTTGGGTCACAGCTTGATTTTATACATTTATACATTTTAGGATTTTATACATTTTAACTCTTAGGCAAATGGAAAAGTTTTCGGTTCTTCTCTTTATGAAGATCATAAAGAATTGACACTGTCTTGCATATTTTGTAAAGCTCTCAGGTGACAGAGAGTGTCATCACAGAGCCTAGCACACAGGTAAGGTTGTGTTTCTCAGAGGCACAACACAACAGCCCTTAGGACTGTTACTCTCCCACATGAACAGAGCTAACTGGTGAGGTCCTCAATTTCACAAGTGGATACAGTCCACAGCTGCAATTTTGAATGTCATATGTGAACATCAGGCCAGGGTTGAAATGGCAAAACATTTCTTTTGTTTTATTCTGTTTTTTTGTTTTTGAGATGGAGTTTCACTCTTGTTGCCCAGGCTGGAGTGCAATGGCGCGATCTTGGCTCATCACAACCTCCGCCTCCTGGGTTCAAGCGATTCTCCTGCCTCAGCCTCCCGAGTAGCTGGGATCACAGGCATGTACCACCACACCCGGCTAATTTTGTATTTTTAGTAGAGATGGGGTTTCTCCATGTTGGTCAGGCTGGTCGCAAACTCCCAACCTTAGTTAACCTGCCCGCCTCGGCCTCCCAAAGTGCTGGGATTATAGGCATGAGCCACCGCACCCAGCCAAAATGGCAAAACATTTCTAAACCCAGCTCATAGGCAGTTAAGTAATCTGTTATCTGGACTAAGCCAACTGGAGACATGTTGACTCCCATACCTGGACTTAGGGCTACAGGTACAATTATGGGTCCATGTGGGCATAAAGGTCTCAGGCTGGATCATCACTCTTATGTATGCAGTATAAGGCCTTGAAGTAGTACAGAGAATGTCCTAATAGACCTCAGCATACAGGTGAGATTGTGACATCATATCCACACCCAGCCAACACTCATGATTGCCATCATTCCATATGAACACAGCACACTGTTGAGATTCTGAATTTCCACACCAAAAAATATTTCAAATGTTGGAAAATTGACTTTCATCCTTGAATCCAGTCCACAGGTGAGTTGGTGACTCTCAGACCAAGATTCAGGACACCTGAAACCTAAGAGACTTTGACTCCACTAAGGAGACCCAGTGTGCAGGACAGTTAGAAGCTCTCATGCAGAAATAGAGTCCACGGTTGAGACTGTGACTCCTGGACATGTGCAGGATTGTTCATCTCATTCATGGACCTTCCTGCAGCTGTGATTGTGACATACGCCTTTGTCCAGCACTTGAGTGATTTGACTCTCCTGCCTGGGCTCAGGCCACAGATAGGATTGTGACACATCGCTGAACCCAGGACCTAGGTGATGGGAGTCTATTCTCCTGACTTGGCGCTGCCCATAGGGAGCACTATGACATATCACTGCACCCAATATCCAGGTTATGTGGCTCTCCTGCTTGTGCCTTACATGGGCCATTGTGACATATTGCTGAGTGTAACACCCAGGTGATGTAACTCTCTTGCCTAGGCCTTGCCTACAGACAGTATTCTGACATATCACTGTGCCCATTACATCGGTGATGTGACTCTCCTTTCCTGCCTAGTTCCTGCTTACAGAGGGTATTGAAGCAGACTGCCAGGTCCAGCACCTAGATAATGTGATTCCTCTCTTTTTTCTAGGTTTTGCCCACAGGGGACATTGTGACATATCATTGGGCCCAACACCAAGGTTATGTTACTCTCTTTCCTTGGTCCTGCTCTCAAAAACATTGGAAAGCCGGGCGCGGTGGCTCAAGCCTGTAATTCCAGCACTTTGGGAGGCTGAGATGGGCAGATCACGAGGTCAGGAGATCGAGACCATCCTGGCTAACACGGTGAAACCCCGTCTCTAGTAAAAATACAAAAAACTAGCCGGGCGAGGTGGCGGGCGCCTGTAGTCCCAGCTACTCGGGAGGCTGAGGCAGGAGAATGGCGTAAACCTGGGAGGCGGAGCTTGCAGTGAGCTGAGATCCGGCCACTGCACTCCAGCCTGGGCGACAGAGCGAGACTCCGTCTCAAAAAAAAAAAAAAAAAAAAAAAAGAAACATTGGAAATACTGCTGATCCCAGCACGAAGAAGATGTGAGTCTTCTGCCTGGACCCTGTTAACAAGGGGCATTGTGACATATCTCTGGACCCATCAACTATTTGACGTGACTCTTCTCTTTTTCCTGGGCTTTCTCCATAGAAGAGATTGTGGCATCACTCTGGGCCCAGCACCTAGGTAATGTGACTTTTTTCTTTTGCGTGAACCATGCCCACAGAGGAGAGAGTGACTTATTACTAAGCCCAGCACACATGATGTAATCCTTCTGCCTGGTCTTTGCTCACAGGAATAATTTTGACATATTTCTGAGTTCATCACATGGTTGACGACTGATGTGGTCATTCTTTTTTTCAGCCCTGTCCACACTGGAGATTGCTACATATTGCTAGAGCCAGCTCCTACGTGATGTGACTCTTTTGTCATGCCTGGGTGCTCCCCACTGGGGTTATCGTTACATATGGCTGGGCCCTGGACCTAGTTTATGTAATTTTTCTTTTCTTCCTGAGCCCTACTCACCTGAAGGCATTGTGACATATCTCTGAGCTCATCACCTAGGTGATGTGACTCTCCTGCCTGAGCCCGCTCCTCAGGGGGTATTGTTACATATTTTCAGGCCAAGCAACTAGGTGATATGACTCTTCTCTACCACTTGCGCTCTGCCCAGTAAGAAACTGATTTATCACTGGGCCCAGCACCTAGGTTATGTGACTCTCCTCTTCTGCCTTGGCTATACATACATTGCTATTGTGACATGTGTCTGGGTGCAATGTCTAAGTTATGTGATTCTCCTGTATGGGCTCCGCCCCCAGGGACATTATTACCTATCATGTCGTTAGTCACCTAGGTGATGTGACTCACATTTTCTGCCCCGTCCCTGCCAGAAAGAATAATAGTGACTTATCACTGGACCCAGCACCTCACTGATGTGACTTTCCTCTTTTACCTGGACCTTGCATATTTCTGGTATTGTGACATATTGCTGGGTCCAACACCTAGAAGATAAGAGACTTTTTACCTTGACCCTGACTAGAAGGGATTTATTGTGTTTTCTCTGCATCTGTCATGTAGGGGTTGTGTCTTTTTTCTGCCTATTCCCTGAACTCAGGGGAGATTGTGACTGGGTCTGGCAACCAGGTCATGTGTCTCTCCAGCCTGGGCCTACTCCACTTGGAAGCACTGTGACATATTGCTGGTCCCAAAAACTAGATCATGTGATTCTCCTGCCTAGTCTTTGCTTTCAAGGAAGATTGCGACATATTCCTGCCCCAGCACCCAGGTGATGTAACAATACCCCTTGGACTCTTCCCTCAGGAGTTATTGTGACACATTGCTGGACTCAGCACATAGGTGATATGACTCTCCTTCACTGTTTAGACTCTGCCCAAGGAAGGATTGTGATGTATTACCAGTCCTAGCACCTAGATGATGTGACTCTCCTCTTATGTTTGGGCCCTGCCTACATTGGGTATTGTGACATGTCTGCGTCCACCACATAGTTGATGTGACTCTTCTGCATGGGTTCTATTTACAGGGGTATTATGAAATATTTTTTCATTCATCCCCTCGGTGATGTGCCTCTTCTCTTCTGCCCAGGCCCTGCCAAAAAAAAGGGGGATTGTAACAAATCACTGGACCCAGAACCTAGGTGAGGTGACACTCCTATTTTGCCTGGGCCCTGAATATTTGGGTATTGTGTCATATCACTGGACTCAACACACAGGGGATGGGAGGCACATGCATGGGCCCTGCTCACAGAAGGCTTTGTGACGTATCTCCGCATCCATTACCTGAGAGATGTGACTGTCTTCTTTTACCTGCATTCTGTTTATAGATAGAAGATGGTAACATATTGCTGGGCCTACCGAACAGATGATGTGTTTCTTTTGCCTGAACCTTGCCCACACGGAGCATCGTGACATATCACTGGACTCAGCACCCAGGTGATGTTCCTCTCCTGCCTAGTCCCTTCCATCAGGGAATATTGTACAAATCTCTGGCCAAGCACCCAGGTGATGTGACTCTCCTGCTCACTACCTACTCACAGGTTACATGTCCCATCTCACAGGTGAGATGATGACTCTCGTATCTTAAACCAGACAGTAGTTGATATGCTGTCTCTCATAGCTTGGCTTAGGAAAATGGATAAGATTCTAGGTCTCCTATTTTTATGAAGGTCAGAGTGGATTACCACACTCTCACCTATGGTATAAAGTCTTTGGATTGTACACAGTGTGCCATCACAGAGCCCAGCACACAGGTGAGATTGACTTGCATGTATGGACAACCAAGCACCTGTTAAAATTGTGACCCTCACAGATGGACAGACCCCAGTTGTGAATCTCACACATGGATGCAGTCCACAGTTGGAATTGTGACTGTCATAAGTGACCATCCATCCAGATTTGGGATTGTAAAACTGGTTGGTCTTTATTTTTTATTTTTATTTTTTTGAGATGGAGTCTTGCTCTGTCACCCAGGCTGGAGTGCAGGAGTGCAGTGGCACTATCTCTGCTCACTGCAAGCTCTGCCTCCCAGGTACTGCCATTCTCCTGCCTCAGCCTCTTGAGTAGCTGAGACTACAGGTGCCCGCCACCGTGCCTGGCTAATTTTTTGTATTTTTAGTAAGACGGGGTTTCACTGTATTAGCCAGGATGGTCTCCATCTCCTGACCTTGTGATCCGCCCACCTCGGCCTCCCAAAGTGCTGGGATTACGGACGTGAGCCACCGTATCTGGCGATAGCAAAACTTTTTTTTTTTTTTTTTTGAGATGGAGTCTCAGTCTGTCGCCCAGGCTGGAGTGCAGTGGCACTATCTGGGCTCACTGCAAGCTCCGCCTCCCAGGTTCACGCCATTCTTCTGCCTCAGCCTCCGGAGCAGCTGGGACTACAGGCGCCCGCCACCTCACCTGGCTAATTTTTTTGTATTTTTTAGTAGAGACGGGGTTTCACTGTGTTAGCCAGGATGGTATCGATCTCCTGACCTCGTGATCCGCCTGTCTCGGCCTCTCAAAGTGCTGGGATTACAGGCTTGAGCCACTGCACCCGGCCAGCAAAACATTTTTAAATGCAGCTCATAGGAAAATGAGGGCTCTCCTATCTGAACCCAGAAAATCGGAGAGATGTTGACTGTCATAACTGGGCTTAGGGACACGGATACAATCACAGGTTTATACCAGCATGAAGATCTCAGGCTGGATTGCGACTCTCATGCAAACCATATAAAGCCCTAGGATAGTACAGAGAGTGTCCTAAAAGGGCCAAGCACACAGGTGAGATTATGCCACTTCTGTGCACACCCTGACTACAGTGAACATTGTCATTTTACCACGTGAACCCAGTCAACTTTTGAGACTCTGAACCTCACACCCAAAGGCAGCTGAAAGTTGAAAAATTGAATCACATACAAGGATCTGGTCCACAGGCGGGTTGGTGACTCTCAGACCAAGATTCAGCACACCTGTGAGCCTCTGACTCCACTAAGGGAACACAGTTCATGGGAGGGATTGAGGATTTAATCCACAGATCCAGTTCACCTTTGAGATGGTGACTCGTGTAATTAGACACAACATACAGCAGGTATTGACTCTCGTACCTTGAACCAGGACATGTGTGGGATCGTTAATCTCATTCTTAGACCTTCTTGAATGTGTGATTGTATCATACAGCTCTTCCCAGCACCTGAGTGATCTGATCCTTCTGCCTAGGTCCTACAGGTGAAATTGTGGCATATCACTGAACCCAGCATCTAGGTGATGTGAGCCGATACTTTTGCCTTAGCACTTTTCACAGAGGGCATTGTGACATTTTGCTGGCCCTAGAACCCAGGGGAAGTGACTTTCCTTTTCTTGGTCTCTGCCCAAGAACAGATTGTGATATGTCACTGGGCTCAACACCTAGGTGATGTGACTTTCCATTCCTGCCTGGACCAAACACTTTTGTGATGCAAATCTGTTTGGGCCCTGCCTACAGAGGTATTATAACGTATCTGTTCATTCATCACCTAGGTGGCATGACTCTTGTCTTCTGCTTGGGCCCTGACAAAATGGGGGAATTTGACACATCACTAAACCCAGCACCTAAGCGATGCTACTCTTCTGTTTTCCCTGGGCCCTGCATATCTTGGGTATTGTTACATATAGCTGGGCATCATTCCTTGAGGATGGGAGGCTCCTGCATGTGCCCTGCCCATGAGGAGCCTTGTAAAATGTCTCTTCCTCCATCACCTAAGAGATGTGACTCTCCTCTTTTGCCTGCATCCTGCCCGCAGAAAATACTGTAATATATTGCCGGACCCAGACACCAGATGATGTGTCTCTCCTGCCAAGGCTGTGCCCACAGAGAGCATTTTGACATATCACTGGGCTCAGCACCCAAGTGAAATGACTCCGCTGCCTGTGCTCTGCTTTCAGAGGGGATTGTAGTATATCTGTGACTGAGCACCTGGGTGATATGACTTCTGTCTGGTTTTGACCTCAGGAAACATTGTGACATATCTTTGCCAAAAACCTACGTGATGTGAATCTGCTGCTCACTTCCTACCCACAGGTAAAATTGTGACATATATTTTGCCCAGCTCACAGGTTCATTAATTGCTCTTTTACCTCAAACCATCCAATAGAAGAGATACTGTCTCCCATAACTAGACTTAGGAAAATGAGAGAGATTGTGGGTCTTCTCTATGTATTAAGGTCGTAAAGGACTACTATTCTTTTACATATTATATAAAGCCCTTGAGTGGTACAGAAAGTGTCATTACAGGGCACACTAAACAACCACCAACTGTTAAGACTGTCATCCTCACAGATGGACAGAGCCCATTGGGGAGGTCCTGAATTTCATACATTGACACAGCCCACAGTTTGGATTGTGACTGTCATATGTGAACATCCAGCTACAGTTGGGATGGTGACTCATTTCTAATTCTGGCAAGTTAGATCCTTTCTACCTGGACATGATCAATGGAGAGATGTTGACTGTTATTCCTGGGTTTGGGGCCACGGGTAGGATCATGAGTCTGTAGATGCACAAAGGTCTCAGAGCATACTGTGACTTTAATGTGTGTATATATGTGTATATATATACACACACACGTTATATATATAAAATATATGTATATATAATGTATACACACACACACACACACACACACACACACACACGGGGTGTCCTAGCAGAGCATGGCACAGAGGTGAGATTATGACACTCATGTATATATACCCAGCTGGCAGTAAGTATTGTCATTCTTCCACACGAACACAGCTGACTGTTGAGGTTCTGAATATTACATCCAAAGAACGTTGAAGTTGGAAAATTGATTCATATATGGATTTGGTTTGCAGGTGTGTTGGTGACTCTAAGACCAAGATCCAGCATATCTGTGAGGCTTTGACTCCACTAAAGGGACACAGTCTGTGGGAGGGATTGAGGCTCTTACGGATGGATTCAGCAAACTGTTGAGATTGTGAGTTATATACTTAGACCCAACATACAGGAGGTGGTGCCTCTCATACCTCGAACCAAGACATGTTCAGGATGGTTAATCTCATCTCTGGACTTTCCTGCAGCTGTGATTGTGACATATACCTCAGCCTAGCACTTGAGAAGTTTTATGCTCCTGCCTGGGCTCAGCCCACAGACCGGGTAGTGACATCTTGCTGCACCCAGCACCTAGTCAATGTCTTGGTTCTGCCCATAGAGACAACTTTGACATATTGTGGCTCCTCGCACTTAGGTTATGTGACTCTCCTGCCTGTGTTTTGCCCACATGGGCCGTTTTGACATATTGCTGAGTTCAGCATACAAGTGATGTAATCCTCCACCCTGTCCTCTGCCTACAGAAGACATTGTAACATACCGTTTGGTCCCTCACATGGGTGATATTACTCTCTGGCTCGCCCTTCTTTCAAGGGATATTGGGACATACTGCCGTACCCAGCACCTAGGTTAGGTAACTTTTTCTACTGCTTTGGCTGTGCCCAGTGAGGGGTTATGAAGTACCTCTGGGCCCAGCACCGAGGTGATTTGACTCTTCTTTTTCTTTCTTTCTTTCTTTCTTTCTTTCTTTCTTTCTTTCTTTCTTTCTTTCTTTCTTTCTTTTTTTAAGACAGAGTCTCACTCTAGGCCGGAATGCAGTGGCATGATCTTGGCTCACTGCAGCTTCTGCTTCCTGGATTCAAGCGATTCTCTTGCCTCTAGCCTTGTGAGAAGCTGGGATTACAGGTACCTGCCACCATGCCTGGCTAATGTTTGTATTTTTAGTAGAGACAAGGTTTCACTATGTTGGCCAAGCTGGTCTTGAACTCCTGACCTCAGGTGATCCACTTGTCTTGGCCTCCCAAAGTGCTAGGATTACAAGCGTGAGTCACCATGCCCGGCCAGGTGAGAAAGCATCAGTATGACAAGGGCCATTTATAACTCTTGAGTTCTTAACAAAAGATGATATCTGCAAAATTGTTCTATTTAAGAAAACATTGAGCAAGCTTATGCTGCATTTCGACACAAAGAGCACAACAACAATATAATCCACAACAGTAAAGCAAAGTAAGTAAAATTATCCCACGTAAACTAAATAAGGGCAAGTGTTGGAACGAAGCTGTTATGGGTTTGCTACCTGATTCCAATATGTGTTCAGAATTAGAATACTGATCCGGAGTTTTGTTTTTTTTGTTTTTTTTGTTTTTTTTGAGATGGAGTCTCACTCTGTTGGCCAGGCTGGAGTGCAGTGGTGCAATCTCGGCTCACTGCAAGTCCGCCTTCTGGGTTCAAGCGATTCTCCTGCCTCAGCCTCCCGAGTAGCTGGGATTACAGTCATGTGCCACCACGCCCGACTAATTTTTGTAGTTTTAGTAGAGACAGAGTTTCACCATGTTGGCCAGGCTGGTCTCGGACTCCTGACCTTGTGACCACCCGCCTTGGCCTACCAAAGTGCTGGGATTACAGGCATGAGCACCTGGCCCCGATCCAGATTTGTAGATTACCTATCTCTCTTGGTTCTTTCCAGCTGCAGTCAGAGATCACTGGTGTGTTCACAGGAATAAGCAGAATTAGTCTAAATAGCAGGGAAAATACTCAAATACAACAAATGAGACTAGTGTCTAATAACAGGTGTACCATAGTTCTTGAAACATAATTTTTTTCTCTCTCCAGTTTTCCATTTCTACTAAAGACAAATCATGGTAAAACTGATTTTCTTGCATAAAAAGCTTTAGTATTATATTTGGCCTGATTAGATGTATAAAATGCAGCAAAAGTAATTATTTTTCACATAGGTTTTAAAAATTGGCTTTGATGTAACGACGTTCCATTAAAGGACTATCAGAAAAGACTTTTTAAAAGCCAAGCCCAGCCATGGGTCTGTACCATCAAATACCTATGAGTTGGGTGAATTTCTCTCTTCTTGGGGTCCCAAGATAACTTCGGGCTCCTGGTTCTGTCAGAAAGAGACATTCCTGGCCAGGCATGGTGGCTCACACTTGTAATCCCAAGCACTATGGGAGACCAAGGTGAGTGGGTCACCTGAGGTCAGGAGTTCGAGACCAGCCTGGTTAACGTGGTGAAAACTCATCTTGACATGAAATACTAATATTAGCTGAGTGTGCTGGCGTGCACCTGTAGTTTCAGTTACTCAGGCAGCTGGGGTGGGAGGATCACTGGAACCTGGGAAGCAGAGGTTGCAGTGAGTTGAAATCACACCATTGTCCCCAGGCTGGGTGATGGAAACTCTGTTTGAAAAAGAAAGAAAGAAAGAGAGAGAGAGAGAGAGAGAGAGAGAGGGAGGGAGGGAGGGAGGGAGGGAGGGAGGGAGGGAGGGAGGAAGGAAAGAAGGAAGGAAGGAAGGAAGGAAGGAAGGAAGGAAGGAAGGAAGGAAGGAAGGAAGGAAAAAGAAAGAAAAGAAAGAAAGAAAAAACATTTCTTATACTTACCACGGGTCAGGAACCCTGCATAGGGACTGCGCAAAGTCGGAGGCCAGCTTTCCCAAAAGGCTTATATTGACTCTACAAATTCAGTAGGATTTCTTCAAGGAAAGCACTCCATTCCAGTCAAAGTCTTCATGAAATTACCAGTGTCTCCAATTGTGCCCTGTTGCAAAAGAAAACATGCTTATGGCACATATGCAAATAACAATATTTCCATAAATAAAAAAAAATAATAGATTTCCACATTCTGGAGAAATCAAGTGGAGAAAAACAAATATGCTCCGAATTTTTTTTTACAGAAGTATACATTCCTCAGTTGTTAAAAACTGTAAATAGCTAAAAATATTTTGACTCTGAAAAACAAAAAAAAGGATTTGCAGCATTTTAAGAAAAAGTTCAAAAAATATTACTTTTGTCTTCTATTAATTCAGTTCATGCCATAAACTCCTTTTCTGCTTGATATTCATTAACATTTCAGCTTTCCGTGACAGTCCTGAAAATTTTTCCTCTGTTATAATGTTGCAGTCTCCAAAGTTATCAGAAACCTGCATTTAAAAGCACCTGGCAAATTTCTATAGCAGACTATAAATCATCTCTTGAAGAGGATCAAATCAAGACAGCAATCGTTTATGGGTGACAAAAAGTCTTAGGACAGCTGTTATTTATTTATTTATTTATTTAGAGATGGAGCCTCACCTTGCTCTGTCCCCAGGCTGGAGTGCAATTGCACAATCTCGGCTCACTGAAAGTTCTGTCTCCTGGGTTCAAGCAATTCTCCTACCTCAGCCTCGGGAGTAGCTGGGATTACAGGCGTCTGCTACCAGGCCAGGCTAACTTTTTTTTTTTTTTTTTTTTCCAGTAGACACAGGGTTGCACCATGTTGGCCAGGCTGGTCTCGAACTCCTGACCTCAGGTGATCCATCCACCTGGGCCTCCCAAAGTGCTGGGATTATAGGCGTGAGCCACCATGCCCAACTAGAGAGCCATTATTAAAGCCACAATTGACTAGAAATTTTGCTTACTCCTGTGGGATACAACTATTTGACATAAAAATTATAATTATTAATAACACACTAAATCACATCAGATTTACAGTTTTCCATAATTTTGGGACACTCACCAATAACATATTTATACTGATATAACCTAAAGAAAGCCAACCACCATTTCATATTTGACAATACATCCTGCATGATTTTAATACCAAATAAGCTGAATATGTCACTTGGGGACTTTAGGTAACCTAATATTTAAAAGATTAACTAGGTCAGAAAAACACAAAATTTGTAATTTAATATTGAAAAGTTTGTCAACTATCAAAGGTTTAAAACACTTGATAGTATGAAATCAAATTCCAGGTCACCATATGTCATTCTTTTAGCCAAGATGAGGTCAGGTGTGGTGGCTCATGCATGTAATCTCAGCACTTTGGAAGGTCCAGTTGGTTGGACTGCTTGAGGCCAGGAATTTAAGACCAGCCTGGCCAACATAGGGAAACTCCATCTCTACTAGAAATACAAAGGCAGATCACTTGAGGCCAGGAATTTAAGACCAGCCTGGCCAACATGATGAAACCCTGTCCCTTTCCCTTCCCTTCACCTCTCCTCCCCTCCCCTTCCCTTTTTTTTTCCTTTTTTTTTTTTTTTTGAGATGGATTCTTGCTTTGTCACCCAGGCTGGAGTGTAATGGCTCGATCTTGTCTCACTGCAACCTCTGCCTCCCAGGATCAAGCGATTCTCCTGCCTCAACCTCCCGAGTAGCTGATATTACAGATGCATGCCACCACACCCAGCTAATTTTTGTATTGTTAGTAGAGACGGGGTTTCTCCATGTTGGTCAGGCTGGTCTTGAACTCCTGACCTCGTGATTTGCCCACCTGGGCCTCCCAAAGTGCTGGGATTATAGGCGTGGGCCACCCGCCTGGCCCCAAACTTTGTTTCTACTAAAAATAGAAAAATTAGCTGTGTGTGGTGGTACTTGCCTGTAATCCCAGCTACTCAGGAGGCTGAGGCAGGAGAATTGCTTTAACCCAGGAGGCAGACATTGCAGTGAGCCAAGATCAGAACTTCAGCCTGGGCGATGGAGCTACAGTCCATCTCAAAAACAAACAAACAATGACAAAAACAAACGAAAAACAAACAAACAAAAACCCCACCAACAAAAAGAAAAACCATTTGTCTCCTGTCTTGTTTTTCTTGTAGTTTATTCAAAAGGCACACAAAATTGTTCATTTTTCAAAATGTAACATAAAAATCTTGTTTAAAAGAGAAAGCCTACATTTCACCTTCGAATGAGTATACTATTGGGGTTAAACCCACTTTTTTTTTTTTTTCTTTTTGAGATGGAGTTTTGCTTTTGTCACCCAGGCTGGGAGTGCAGTGGCTAGATCTCGGCTCACTGAAACCTCCACTTCCAGGGCTCAAGCAATTCTCCTGCCTCAGCCTCCCGAGCCTCCCTCCTGAGCTTCCCTCTACCACTGCACCCAGCCAAAACAAGTTTTTCATAAAATCTTGGCTGGGCGCAGTGGCTCACGCCTGTAATCCCAGCACTTTGGGAGGCCGAGACGGGCGGATCACGAGGTCAGGAGATCGAGACCATCCTGGCTAACATGGTGAAACCCCGTCTCTACTAAAAATACAAAAAGTTAGCTGGGCGTGGTGGCAGGCACCTGTAGTCCCAGCTACTCGGGAGGCTGAGGCAGGAGAATGGTGTGAATCTGTGAGGCAGAGCTTGCAGTGAGCCGAGATAAAGCCACTGCACTCCAGCCTGGGCAGCAGAACGAGACTCCGTCTCAAAAAATAAATAAAAAATAAAAAAAAAATTCTTATATACAGATTTATCCAATCTTAATCAGTTTGACCGTAAGGCAAGAATCTCGTAAACTTTTAATAACTCTCTACAATTTTTGTTAAGGAACAGATCTGTGCTTTAAAAACAAAACAAAACAAAACACCTGTTGTACTTAAATTCCAATGTTTAATTTATTTTTTAAAAAAAACTGAATACAGGCCAGGTGCGGTGGCTCAGGCCTATAAGCCCAGCACTTTGGGAGGCTGAGGCAGGTGGATCACGTGAGGTTGGGAGTTCGAGACCAGGCTGACCAATATGGAGAAACCCCATCGCTACTAAAAATACAAAATTAGCCCAGCGTGGTGGCCCATGCCTGTAACCCCAGCTACTAGGAAGGCTGAGGCAGGAGAATTACTTGAACCTGGGAGGCGGAGATTGTGGTGAGCTGAGATTGCACCACTGCACTCCAGCCTGGGAAACAAGAACGAAACTCCATCTCAAACAACAACAAAAAGAACTGCATAATATCTCTTTAACTTTAGCCAATATGTTCACACACAGAATTTTTTTTTTTTTTGAGACGGAGTCTCGCTCTGTCGCCCAGGCTGGAGTGCAGTGGCCGGATCTCAGCTCACTGCAAGCTCCGCCTCCCAGGTTTAGGCCATTCTCCTGCCTCAGCCTCCCGAGTAGCTGGGACTACAGGCGCCCGCCACCTCGCCCGGCTAGTTTTTTGTATTTTTTAGTGGAGACGGGGTTTCACCATGTTAGCCAGGATAGTCTCGATCTCCTGACCTCGTGATCCACCCATCTTGGCCTCCCAAAGTGCTGGGATTACAGGCTTGAGCCACCGTGCCCGGCCCCAGAATTTTTTTTACAAGATTAATTTTTTACAAACCTTCCACAACTTGCTCAAACCTTCAGCTCAATCCTAACTTAACTTAAAACAACTCTTCAGTCCTCTAAACTAGGCCAAAAAAATTAACATTTTTATGCCTTCTTATAATCATTTACCAAAAGCACATTCTACTTTTCTTTTTTTTTTTTTTTTTTTTTTGAGACGGAGTCTTGCTCTGTGCCCCAGGCTGGAGTGCAGTGGCGCGATCTCGGCTCACTGCAAGCTCCGCACCCCCGGGTTCACGCCATTCTCCTGCCTCAGCCTCCCGAGTAGCTGGGACTACAGGCGCCCACCACCTCGCCCGGCTAATTTTCTTGTATTTTTAGTAGTGACGGGGTTTCACCGTGTTAGCCAGGATGGTCTCGATCTCCTGACCTCGTGATTCGCCCGTCTCGGCCTCCCAAAGTGCTGGGATTACAGGCTTGAGCCACCGCGCCCAGCCACATTCTACTTTTCTTACACACCTTGCATGTAAAACTGCTTTTATTTCCCAAAGATTACTTATGTCACATGAACTAAAAGGCATTACGTTTGTTCCTTTTCTGAAAAAAAGTTAGACTTAAGCATTTATTATTCTTAAGTCAATTAATCAGAACTCTTTCATATACAAATATCACACATGACCGGGTGCGATGGCTCACGCCTGTAATCCCAGCACTTTGGGAGGCCAAGATGGGCAGATCACTTGAGGTCAGGAGTTCGAGACCAGCCTGGCTAACATGGTGAAACCCTGTCTTTACTAAAAATACAAAAATTAGGCTGGGCGCAGTGGCTCATGCCTGTAATCCCAGCACTTTGGGAGGCCGAGGCGGGTGGATCACCTGAGGTCGGGAGTTCCAGACCAGCCTGACCAACATGGAGAAACCCCGTCTCTACTAAAAATACAAAATTAGCTGGGCCTGGTGGCACATGCCTATAATCCCAGCTACTAGGGAGGCTGAGGCAGGAGAATTGCTTGAACCTGGGAGGCGGAGGTTGCGGTGAGCCGAGATCGTGCCATTGCACTGCAGCCTGGGCAACAAGAGTGAAACTCCACCTCAAAAAAAAAAAAAAAAAAAAAAAAACAACAAAAATTAGCCGGGCGTGGTGGCAAATTCCTGTAGTCCCAGCTACTTGGGAGGCTAAGTCAGGAGAATCGCTTGAACCCGGTAGGCGGAGGTTGTGGTGAGCCAAGATTGCCCCATTGCACTTCAGCCTGGGCAATAACAGGGAAACTCCGTTTCAAAACAAACAAAAAAACAAAGGACAGTTGCCCTGAATAACCGAAAAGATAAGAAAGAAAGAGGATAGAAGGAAAGAAAAGCATTGCCTGAGGCAGGTTGGGGAAAGGGAGGCTCTCAGGGGTGCCAGTGAAAGACTCACCCATTGCAGCGACACTGAGAAATTCAGGCGGCGACTTCTCAGTCGCAAATTTCTCAGGAAATTTCCAGCAATTTCACTAGCTCTCAAGTTTCCCCTTTTGAGAATAGAAGCTCCCCATGTGTCATGATCCTGTACATGCCTAAGCGTGTCACGCACAACTGTCAGCAAAGAGCACAGGGAAAATTAATCTACAGAGTGTAGTGGCACGAGCTTGGCTCACTGCAACCTCTGCCTCCCGGGTTCAAGACATTCTCTTGCCTCAGCCTCCTGAGTAACTGGGATTACAGGCATGAGCCACAGCGCCTGGCCTGCTTCATCTATTTTTAACCAAGAGTGACATTACTGAGAGGGGCCTCTAACCGCCTAAATTTTTTTTTTTTTTTTGAGCCAGAGTTTCCCTGTTGTTGCCCAGACTGGAGTGCAATGGCACGATCTTGGTTAACTGCATTTAAGTGATCTCCGCTTCCCATGTTCAAGTGATTCTCCCACCTCAGCCTCCCGAGTAGCTAGGATTACAGGTATGTGTCACCACGCCTAGCTAGTTTTTGTATTTTTAGTAGAGATGGGTTTCTACATGTTGTTCAGGCGGTTCTCGAACTCCTGACCTCAGGTGATCTGCCTGCCTCGGCTTCCCAAAGTGCTGGGATTACAGATGTGAACCACTATGCCCAGCCAACACCCTAAATCTTAGAAAGGACTCGAAGCTTCCTAACTTAGGCCTCAAGCTTTTTATTAAGAGAGGTCTTTAACCCAGTATGTCTTAGGAGAGACTGTAACTCTTCCATGTTGGGCCTGTAACCCAATCCCATTTTTTACCCTGGTAAGGTGTACCCCACTACTTACCCAGAGTTGGCTAATTAGTGCTGCAGTTTATTTCCTTCAGTTAAGTTTTCTCCTCAGTATGGTCCCTTTATAGTTTGCCAGAAAGCTGTTACTGAAAAGGGCTTTTGACCCAGACCCCAAGAAGTCAGGGTGAGTCCATGCAGTAAAACAAAAGCAAGTTTATTAGAGAAGTAAAGAAACAAACAAACAAGAAAATGGCTGCTCCATAGGCAGAGCAGCTAATATAATTCTTGTCTCTTAAATAGGCTTTGACCGTAGGAGGGCTTGAGACAATTCTGTAAGCCCAGCGGCTAGGTGATGTGACTTTCATCTTTTGCTTAAACCCTGTGCACAAACGGAAGAGTGGCTTATCACTGGACTTCACACACAGGGGATGTAACACTTCAGTCTAGGGTAATTGTGATATGTTCCTGTGCTGATCAACCAGATAACGTGACTCTTCTGTTTTCCTGAGACCTTCCTACAGTGGGGATTGTAACATATTGCTTGGCCCAGCACCTATGTGATGTGACTCTTCCTCATACCAGAGACTTGCACCTAGGGAAGTTGTGACATATAGCTGAGCCCAGCCCCTAGGTTGTGTGACTCTTTTGATTATCCTCAGCTCTACCCACAAGGAGCTCTGGGAAATATATCTTTGAGCCCCTCAATTAGGTGATGTGACTCCCCTTCCTGGACTCTTTCCTCGGGAGGTATTGTGACAAATTCCTGATCCAAGTACCCAGGTAATGTAACTCTTTTCTACTGCTTGGACTCTACCCAAGGAGGGATTATAATGTATCACTGAACCCAGCACCTACATTATGTGACTTTCCTCTTTTGTGTGAGTCTTGCATAAATTGTGTATTGTGACAAATAGCTGGGTCTAAAACCTAGGTGATGAGACTCTTCTGCATGGGCCCTGCCTACAGGGGGTATTATGACATATCTTTTTTTGTTTTTTTAATCACCTAGGTGATGTGCCTTTGTTTGTGTGTGTGTGCGTCCTGTCCCTGCCAAGAGTGGGGATTGTAACATATCATTAAACTCCTTGTTTGCCTGAGCCCTGCTTATATTTGGTAGTGTGACATATGTCTGAGACAAACACCTAGGGCGTGAGAGCCTTCTGCCTGGGTCCTGCCCACAAGGAGCCTTTTGCCTTATCTCTGCATCCATCAACTAGGAGATGTGACTCTTCTTTTCTGTCTGGGCTCTGCAAAAACAAGTGATTGTGACATATCATCAAATGCAGCAACTAGATGATGTGATTTTTCTTCCCTGCTTGAGCCCTGGGTATGCTGTGTATTGTGATATATGGCTGGGTCCAACATCAAGGTAATGTGACTCTGCTAAATGGACTCTGCCCACAGGAGTATTATGACATATCTTTACATTTATCACCTTAGTTATGTGACTCTTTTTATTTCCCTGAGCCGTCTTGAATTAGGGATTGTGACATATCACTGAACCTAGCACCTAGGTGATGTGACTCTGTTTTATTGCCTGGGTTCTGCATTTTTTAAGTATTGTGACATGTCCCTGACCACAACACCTAAAGAATTGGGAGGTACCTGCTTGTACTCTGCCTATGGGAGGCATTGTGACATATCTCTGGGTCCATCAACTGCTTCATTTGACCCTCCTCTCCTACTCATGCTTTGTCAACAGGAGAGATTACGACATATCTCTGGAACCAGAATCTTGGTGATGTGACTCTTCTCTCCTGCTGAAGCCATGCCCACACAAGGGGAAGTGACTTATCACTGGGCCCAGCACACAGGTGATATAATTCTTCTGCCTGGTTTTTGTACCCAGGAGCCATTGTAATCTACCTCTGGGCCTGTCATTTAAATGATGTGACTATCCTTTTCTCCCTGAGCCCTATTCACAGGGAAAATAGCGACACATCTGTGGGGTTCTCACCTAAATGATGTGACTCTCTTGCCTGGGCTCACCTCTCAAGGGAATTGTGACATATTACTGGACCAAGCACCTAGGTGATGTGGCTCTGACAAAGGAGAAATTGTGATGTATCACTGTTTCCAGCACCTCAGAGATTTGACTCTCCTATTTTCATGAGCCCTGCATTTACTGTGTGTTGTGACATATGGCTTGGTGATGTGACTCTCTACTACACCTAGGTGATGTGACTCTCTACTTCTTCCTGAGCCATGCCAAAGAAGAGGATTGTGACGTATCACTGGATCTAGCACCTAGATGATGTAAATCTTTTGTTTTGCTGAGCCATGCATATCTTTGGTGTTGTGACATGTCACTGGACCCAACACCTATAGGACTGGATCAGAGGTTACTGAATAAGCCCTGCCCATAGGCGGCCTTGTGACATATGTTTGCATGTATCACCAAAGTGGTGTGACTCTTTTTCTGCCTGCAGCCTGCACATAGAGAAGATTGTGACATATCGCTGCACCCAGTAACCAGGTGATGTGTCTTTTCTGGCAGGTCTTTTCCCACAGTGAGCATTGTGAAATATCACTGGGCTCAGCCACCAGATTATGTGACTCTTCTGCCTGTGCCCTGCTTCCAGGAAATACTATGACATCCCTCATACAGCACCCAGGTGATGTGACTCTTCTGCTCGTTTTCTATTTATAGATGGGATTGTGACAAATATCCTGGCCCAACTCATAGGTGCTATGATGATTCCCATACCTGGAATCAGCCAATAGGGGAGATAGTGTCTTTTGTATTGTAGCCTAGGGAAACAAGTAAGATCCTGGGCCCCCTCTTTGTATGAATGTCATAAAGAATTACCAATCTGACTGGGCACAGTGGCTCATGCCTGTATTCCCAGCACTTTGGGAGGCCAAGGTGGGTGGATCACGAGGTTAGGAGTTGGAGACCAGTCTGGCCAACATAGTGAAACTCAGTCTCTACCGAAAATACAAAAATTAGCTGGGTGTGGTGGCATGTACCTGTAGTCCCAGCTACTCAAGAGGCTGAGGTGGGAGAATCACTTGAACCCAGGAGGCAGAGGTTGCAGTGAGCCAAGGCCATGCCATTGCCCTCCAGCCTGGGTGACAGCGTGAGATGAGGCTCCTTCTCAAAAAAAAAAAAAAAAAAAAAAAGTCTTACCAATCTTTGATGTGTTTCGTAAACCTTTTGGGTGGCACAAAGAGTGTCTTCACAGGGTTTAGCACACAGGTGAGATTGTTTCTAAGATGCAGAAACTGCCAACTCTTAGGATTGTCACCCCCACACATGGCAAAAGACAACTAGTGAGCTCCTGAATCTCACAGGTGGACACAGTTCAAAGTTGGAATTGTTACTGTCATATATTAACATTTGGCCACAATTAAGGTGGTGACTCATTAATAAATGCAGTGCATAGACAGGTGAAGACTCTCCAATCTAGACCCTGCCGACTAGAGAGTGAGGACTCTCTAATCTGACCCTGCCAACTATGCTCACACCTGAACTTAGGGTCACAGATAGAATCATGGTGTACATACAAGCAGAAAGGCCTCAGAGCAGACTGTGACTTTTATGCACACTCTATAAAGCCCTTAGGCGGTGCAGAAAGTGTTCCAACAGAGCCTAGCACACAGGTGACATTGTGAGACTCCTATGCACACCCAGTCAACAGTAAAGACTGTCATTCTGTCTCATGAAAACAGCCAATGATTGAGCTTCTGAATCTCAGACTTGGAGGTAGTCAAAAGTTAGAAAATTGACTATCATACCTGGATCCCTTTCTCAGGTGGGTTGGTGACTCTCAGATTCAACACAACTCTGAGGCTGTGACTTCACTAAGGAGATACAGTCCACACGAGGAATTAAGGGTCTAATGGACAGATTATTCGACCATCTAGATTGTGACTCCTTTACTTAGGCCCAATGTACATGAGCTATTGAATCTTACACCTAGAACCTAGACATATATGGGATTGTTAATCTCATACCTGGACATTCCTGTAGGTGTGATTGTGACCTAGATTCTGCCCGTCACCTCAGTGATTTAACTCTACTCCCTGGGCCCAGCCCACAGCTGAAATTATAAAATTTCACTGAAACCAGCAATTAGGTGATGTAGCTGCATGCTCCTGCCTTAGCATTGCAAAAAGGTAGCATGTGACATATTGCTTGGCCTTGCACCCAGGTAACATGAGTCTCTTCTGTCTTCATGTTGCCCACAGGGGGCATTGTCACATATCACTGGCACCACATTCAGGTTATGTGACTCCCCTGCCTGTGCCCTGCCCATATGGGCCATTTTGCCATGTTGCTGAGTCCAATACCCAGGTGATGCAACTCTCTTGCCTGGCCCTGCCTACAAGGTTTTTATGACATATCTATGCACCAATCAACTTTGTGTTTTGATAATCATCTTCTACCAATTTCTGCTCAAAAGAAGAATTTTGACAAATAATTGGGACCAGCACCCAGCTGACGTTACTCTACTCTTCTTTCAAGGTTTGGTTTGAAACCAAGGGGATTTTGTGGCATGTCCCTGAGCTAACAGACAGGTGATATTCTTCTGTCTTGACTCTTCCAAAATAAAGCATTTTTACATAGTGCTGTGCCCAGGACCACAGTGACTGAGTCTCCTGCCCAGACCCTACCCACAGACAGATTGTAACGTATCTCTAGACCCATCAACTGTTTGATGTGAGTCTCTTCTTTTACCTGGTCTTTTTCCACAAAAGATATTGTGATATATATATCTGGGCCCAGCACCTAGGCGATGTGACTTCTTCTGCCTGGGTCATGCCCATAGAAAGGAGAGTAACTTACTACCGGGCCTACCACAGATATGCTGAGATACTTCTGCCTGTTGCTTGCCCAGATGCCTATGGCATATTTCTGGGCCCATCACCTAGATGATGGGACTCTCCTCTTCTTTCTGGGACCAGTACACAGTGGGAATTGTGATGCATTGTTTAGTTCATCAGCTACATGATGTGACAGTCTTCTCATGAGAGTCCTGCCCACTCGGGTAATTGTAACATATAATCTAGCCTAGTTGCTAGGAAACCTGACTCTTCTCTTATTCCTTTACCTCACACAGAATTGGCAACATCTCTGAGCTTCTCACGTAGGTGAGGTTACACTCCTCCCTGATCTCTCCCTTCAGGGAATATTTTGACATACAGCTACACCCAACAGCTGGGTAATAAAATTCTTCTATCTTTTGGGTTCTGTCCAAAAAGAAACTGGGATGTATTGCTAGGCTCAGTACCTAAGTTATGTGACTCTTCTCTCCTGCCTGGGCCCTGCATACATTGTGTATTTTGATGTATTGTGGGCTCCGACACCTAGGAAATTGGTGATTTCTACCTATGGCCTGCCCACAGGAGGCCTTGTGATGTATCTCTGTATTCATGACCTAAGATATATGACCCTCGTTTTTACCCTCCACTTTGCCCACAGGGAAAATTGTGACGTATCACTGGGCCCAGCAAGAAGGTGATGAGTTTCTTTTGCCTGCAGCTTGCCCACAGAAAACAGTGGAATATATCCCTTGGCCTAGCACTAAGGTGATGTTTCTTTTTTTTTTTTTTTTTTTTTTTGAGACGGAGTCTCGCTGTGTCACCCAGGCTGGAGTGCAGTGGCGCGATCTCGGCTCACTGCAAGCTCCGCCTCCCGGGTTTACGCCATTCTCCTGCCTCAGCCTCCGAGTAGCTGGGACTACAGGCGCCCGCCACCACGCCCGGCTAGTTTTTTGTATTTTTAGTAGAGACGGGGTTTCACCATGTTAGCCAGGATGGTCTCGATCTCCTGACTTCGTGATCCACCCGCCTCGGCCTCCCAAAGTACTGGGATTACAGGCTTGAGCCACCGCGCCCGGCCTTGATGTTTCTTTTATCACTGGTTCCTGGCCTCAAAAATGATTGTGACATAACCCTTTCCCAGCACTCAGGTGATGTGACCATCCTGCTCACTGTCTACTGACAAATGGGATTGTAACATACATCTTGGCCTGGCTTACAGGTGCAATAGTGACTCTCATACCAGTCACCAGGAGAGATACTGTCTCTTATAACTAAGCTTAGAGAAATGGGTAAGATCCTGGGTCTCCTTTTTGTAGGAAGGTCATAGAGAATTTCCACTCCCTCACATACTGTATAAAGCCCTCAGGTGATACAGAGAGTGTCATCACAGGGCCCAGCTCACAGGTGAGACTGTTTTTCTTGTGAACACACCACCCCAATTATTAGGATTATTGCATTCACGAAAGGACACGGTGTACTGATGAGCTCTTGAACTTCATACATGGATGCAGTTTACAGTTGGAATTGTGACTGTCATATGTACATATCCGACCACAATTGAAATGGTGACTCATTTCTAAAACCATCTCATAGGCAGTTGAGGAATCTCCTCTCTGGACAAAGTCAATTAAAGAGATGTTGACTCTCATACGTGGGCTTTAGGGCCGCGGGTACAATCAAGGGTTCATACCAGCATGGAGGTCTCAGAGCAAATTCTGACTCTCATGCATAGCATATAAAGCCCTTGAATGGCAGAGAGACTGTCCTCACAGGGCCCAGCACACAGGTAATATTGTGACACTCTTATGCACAGGTGGCCAATAGTAAAGATTATCATCCTTCCACATGAGCACAGTCCACTGTTGAGGCTCTGAATCTCCCACTCAGAGGCAATGGAAAGTTGAAGACTTAACTCTTACATGTGGATCTGATCCATAGGTGGGTTGGTTACCCTCAGACCAAGATTCCCCAGAGCTGTGAGGCTGTGGCTTCAATAAGGGGACACAGTCTTCAGGAGGGATCTTCAGGAGGGATTGGGTCTTTTTTGTACAAATCCTGTCCATTGTTGATATTGTGACTTAACCAGGTACTTAAACCAAACCTACAGAAGGTGTTGACTCTTACAATACCTGAAACTGGGACATGTATGGGATTGTTAATTTCATGTCAGGACTTTCCGGTAGGTGTGATTCTGATGTGTGCCCAGAATCTGAGTGACTTGACTTCCCAACCTTGGTCCAGCTCCCAGTAGGGATTATGACACATCACTTGACCAAGCGCTTAGCAGATGTGACCTATTCTCCTGCCTTGGCTCTGCCCATAGAGGGCATTGTGATGCACTGTCAGGCCCTGCACCCAGGTTATGTGATTTCTGCCTGTGCCCTGACCACATTGGTTATTTTGACATATTGCACTGTCCAACACTCAAGTGATGTTACACTTCTGCCTGTGCCGTTCCTACAGGGGACATTATGAAATATCTCTGTGCCCGTCACCCATGTATGTTGACTCTCTTCTTCTGCATGGATTCTGCTCACAGGGGGATTGTGACATATCTGGGCTCAGCATTCAGCTGATGTGATACTTCTCTTTTTTTTTTTTTTTTTTTTTGAGATTGAGTCTCGCTCTGTCACCCAGGCTAGAGTGCAGTGGCACGATCTTGGCTCACTGCAACCTCCACCTCCTGGGTTCAAGCAATTCTTCTGTCTCAGCTTGCTGAGCAGTTGGGACTACAGGTGCCTGCCACCACACTTGGTATTTTGTATTTTTAGTACAGATGAGGCTTCACCTTGTTGGTCAGGCTGGCTTCGAACTCCTGATCTCAGGTGATCCACCCGCTTCAGCCTCCCAAAGTGCTGGGATTACGAGCATGAGCCACCGTGACCAGCCAATGCTCCCCTTTTTCCTATGATTTGCTCACACAAAAGATAGTGGCCCAGCACAAAGTTGATATGAGTCTCTTGCCTGGACCCTGTTCACAGGGGGCATTGTGAAATATCTCTGGGCCCATCAACTATTTTATGTAAGTCTTCTCTGTTACCTGAGCTTTACCTATGAAAGACATTGTGACATATCACTGGGCCCAGCACCCAGGTGCTGTGGCTCTCCTGCCTGGTCCCTGCCCACAAGTGTCATTGATACATATCTTTGGTCCCAACATGTAGATGGTATGACTCTTTATTCTGGGACCTGTAAACAGTGGAGATTTTGACATATCGCTAGGCCCAGCATTTACGTGATGTAACTCTCATCTCATGCCTAGGCCCTGCCCACTGGGGTGATTATGACATATATCTTGGTGCAACTCCTAGGTTATGTGATTCTCCCCTTTTCCATGATCCCTACTCATAGCATGCATTGTGACATATGTCAGGTTTTCTCACCTAGGTTATGTGACTTTCTTGTCTTTGCCCGTCCATCAGGGAGCATTGTGAAATATTGCTAGGTCCATTATCTGGGTGATGTGGCTCTCCTCACCTGCCAGTGCGCCACCTAAAGGGGACATAGTGACAAATCTTTGAACCAATTTTCTACATAATGTGCCTCTTCTGTGTCACAAGAGACATGCCTAAAACAGGGATATCTCTGAACCCAGCACCCAAATGTTGTGACTCTCCTGCCTGAGCTGTGCTAGAGAAAATATTATAATATGTCACTAGGCCCTGCATACAAGTGATCTGATTCTCCAGCCTGGGCCTTGCCCATAGGGGAGATTGAGACATATTCCAGGTAAAAAATTCAGGTGATGTTACTCTCATTTCTTAGCCTTTCCCAGAGGTAACATTGTGAACTATAATGTGGTCCAGGACACAGATGAGATTTTTATTCTTGTATGCAATCCCAGACAACAGTTACTATTGTCACTATAACACATGGACAAAGACCACTGTTCAGGTCCTGAATCTTATATGTGAACACATCAACAGCTGGAATTGTGACTGTCATACGTATTTCTTGTCAGAAGTGGGATGGTGACTCATTTCTGGATTCAGCTCACAGGAATGGTGACGACTCTCATACCTGGACCAAGCCAATAAGAGAGATGTTGAGTCTGGTAGCTAGGCTTAGGGGTCTGGGTCTTTTACTTGTAAGAAGGTAACAGATGATTATGACACTTACACATATGGTATAAAGCTCTTGGGGAATACAGAGTGTCATTACAGGTCCCAGTCCACAGGTGAGATTGTAACTCTCCTATACACACCTAGCCAACAGTTTGAATTGCCACCCTCACACATAGACTGAGCACATTGCTGAGGTCCTTCATCCACACATGAACCTATTCCACCATTGAAATTGTACTGTCATATGTGGATTCAGCCACAGGTGGATGGTGACAAATTTCTGAACGCAACTCACTTGCGCAATGAACCCAGCCAATAGAAAATATGTTGGCTCTTCAGTTTATGGCAAGAGGCAAGGCTTTGGGTTTCTAACTTGTATGAAGGTCACAGAAAATTATCAAACTCACTCATATTGTATAAGACCCTCAGGTAGTACAAACAGTGTCATTACATAACTCAGCACAAAGTAGAGATTGTGACTCTCAAATGCACGCCCAGCCAAGAATAAGAATTGTGATCCACACACATAGACAGAACCCACTGGTGAAGTCTTGAATCTCACTCTCAGATGAGTCCACAGTTTGAATTTTTAATGTCATGTGTGGATCCAGCCACAGGTAAGAGGGTGACTCATATGTAAACCCAACTAAGAGGCACAGTCATGATTTTCATACTTGGACCCAGCCAATATGAGACATGTTGACTCTCATACCTGGACTTAGGAAAAGAGGTAAGATTGTGAGTTTATATAGCACTAGTGTCTCAGAGGGGATTGTGACTCTCACCCAAACAATGTAAAGCCCTATGGAAGTAAAGAGAGTGTCATAAGAGGACCCAGAACACAACTGAAATTGTGATTCTTATATGCACTTCCAGCCCACAGTAAAAAGTGTCACTCTCCCACATGAATACAGACCACTGATGAACTTCTGAATTTTACATCTGGAGGCAGTTGAAAAGTGGAATTGTGATTCTTACTTGTGGATTTTGTCCACAGGTAGATGATCACTCTAGGATCAGGGTTCATCACACCAGTGAGGCTTTGACTCTGACACCAGGACACAGTCTGCAGGTGGGATTGGGACTCTCATGCATGGATTCAGTCCATCATTGAGATTGTGACTCATGTACTTGCATACAACTCACAGAAGGTGTTGACTCTTTTACCTGAAACTGAGACATGTGTGGAATTGTGCACCTTAGCCCTGGACCTTCCCACAGGTGTTGTTGTGACATATACTTTAGCCTAGCACCTGAGTCATTTTACTTCCCTGCCTGGGCCCAGCCTTCAGAGGGGATTGTGACAGATACCTGGGTCAAACACCTAAGTGATATGACTCTCATGCTTGAGCCCTACCCACAGAGGGTGTTGTAAAATGTCACTGGGCCCAGCACTTAGATCATGTGACTCTTATTTTCTGCCAGGGCCCTGGCCACAGAGCCATTGTGAGATACCATTGAGTCCAGCACCTCAGTGATGTAACCGTATGGCCTGGGCCCTCCCCACAGTAGGTATTGTGACATACCTCTGAACTCATTACCTAGGTGATGTAACTCTCCTCTTTTGCCTGCATTCTGTCTCCCCAAAATGGACTGTGACATACCACAGGTCTTAGCACTTAGGTGATATGATCCTCCTCTTCTGCCTGGGCCCTGGCCACAGGGGAAATTGAATCATTTTACTGAGTCCAGACTGCAGGTGATGTGACCCTCTATCCTAGGCCCTGCCCACGGGAGGTATTGTGATATATCTCTGTGGCCGTAATTTAGATGCTCTGACTCTTCCATTCTCTCTAGGTCATGCCAATTGAGGGGGATTGTGATATATTTTTGGACCAGCACAAAGGTAATTTGTGCAATCACAGGGATGACTCTCATACCTGGACCCAGCCAACAGGAGAAATGTTGACTCTCAGGCTTAGGGCAATGGGGAAGATCGTGGGCTTCTATCAGCACTAAGGTCTTACAGGAAATTTCAATTCTTATGCATACTGCATAAAGCCCTGGGGTGGTATGGATTGTGTCATAACAGGGCTCAGCACAAGTGGGATTGAGAGCCTTGTATGCACACGCAGCCAAGAGTAAGAATTGTCACCCTCTCACATAGACACAGCCCACTGTTGAGGCTCTGAATCTCACATTCAGGGGTATTCGGATGTTGGAATTGTGATTCTCATAGGTGGATCGGATTCACAGGTAGGATGGTGACAGGTAGGATACAGTTGGGATTGTATCCTCAGACCAAAATGTATCACACCTATGAGGCAGTGACTGCCCCACTGAAACACTGTCCAGAGTTGAGGTTGGCTTTCTTAGGCACTGATCTAGTCCATGGTTAAAAATGCGATTCACATTGTTGAACACAACTCACAGGAGTACTTGACTCTCATACCTGAAGCTGGGACAAGTGCGAGATTGTCAATCTTATGTGTGGACCTTCCCGTGGGGTGATTGTTACATATATCTTTGCCAGAGAACTGATGAGTTTCGCTCTCCTGCAGAAGCCCATTCTATAGTTGAGATTTTGACATCTATCTTGGCCAAGTACCTAGAGTATGTGATGCTCCTGCCTGGGCTCTGTGCTCAGGGGGGATTGTGACGTATCTCGGGCCATATATGTAGGTTATGTGCCTCTCCAATCCTGCCTAGGCTGTTCCCACAAAAGGCATTATGACATACCTGAACCCATCACCTATGTGATTTGACTCTTTTTTTCCTCTGGGCCTTCCCCTTAGTGGGAATTGTGACATATCACGGGGTCCATCATTTCAGTGATACATTTTTTGTGCTCTGCTTTGACCCTGCCTACAGGAGGATTGTGACATAAAAACTAGGCCCAGCATGTGAGTGATGTGACTCTCATTAGGAAATGAGAGTCCTAATGTGTTCTGCCATATAACTGGGTCAACCACCCGGTGATGTGACTCCTGCCTACAGTAGCCATTTGTGATACATCTTCTTCCTGGGTCCTGTTTATGAGTAGAATTGTGACATATCTTTGGCCAAGCACCAAAGTGATGTGACTCTCCGATTTCTGTTCACAGAAGGTATTGTGGCATATATCTAGGCCGAGTTTAGAGGTGTGTGTAATGATAGCCCTCATACATGGACCCAGTCACTAGGGGAGATTTGGCTTCTGTTTTCTAGGCTTAGGGCAATGGGTAAGTTCTGGGTGAAGAAGCATGAGGTTCAGGGTGAAGAAATGTCACATAAGATTATGACACTCAAGCATATTCTCTAAAGCCCTTGTGTGGCATTTAGGGTTAGTTACAGGATCCAGTATCCACATGAAATTATTACTCTCATAGGCAAACCCAGCTGACAATAGGATTGTCACCCTCACACATGGACAGAGCCCACTGGTGAGGGCTTAAATCTCACAAGCATAGTCCACAATTGGATTTGTGACTTTCATTTGTGTGCTGGGACAGTTGAAATGGTGACTTCTTTTTGATATGGAGGCAGCTTACAAGCACTGTGATGACTGTCATAAATATAGCTGACCAATAAGAGAGATGTTGACACATACCTGGCAATAGAACAATGGGTATGATCATTGGTTCACACCAGCATGAAGATCTCAAAGCAGATTGTGACTATTACTCATACCATATAAAGCCCTTGGTTGGTACAGAGAGTATCATAACAGAACGCGCGACACAGGTGAAATTGTGACTTTCCTATGCACACTCAGCCAACAGTAAACATTGTCACCCTCCCACATGGAAACCATCCACTGTTGAGGCTGTGAACCTCACATGTGCAGGTAGTCGAAAGTTGGAATTGTGACTCATGAATACATCTGGTCTACAGGTAAGGTAGTGACTCAAAGACCAGGATTCAGCATGCTGTGAGGCTGTGACTCATACACTGAGAAATTTGCGTTTAGAATTGTGGCTGTCATGCAGGGATATGGCCCATTATTATGACTGTGACTCATGTACTTAGATCCAACTCACAGGAGGTCTTGACTTTCATACCTGAAGCCAGAAAATGTGTGAAAGTTTAAATTTTCTTTCTGGACATTTTTTGCTGGTGTGATTGTGACATATACCTTTGTCCAGCGCTTGAATTATTTGACCCTCCTGCCAGGGAAAAGCCCACAAATGGAATTGTGACATATACCTGAGCCCACCATGTAAGTTATTTTACTCTCCTGCATAGGTCCTCAGGGGAGATTGTGATATATCACTGGGCCCATCACCTAGGTTAAATGATTCTCTTCTTTTGCCTGGGCCTGCCAACACAGAGAGTTATGGCATATAAGTAGACCCATCACTTAAGTAATGTGTCTCTACTTTTCTACCTGGGCCCTGCCTCAGTGTGGGTTGTGACATATCACTGAGCCGTGCACTCATATGATATGACGCTCCTGCCTTGGCCCTTCCAATATGAGGCATTGTGACATATCAGTGGGCCCATCAACTAAGTATTACGACTCTCCTTTTCTGCTTGGGCCCTGTACACAAGGGGTGGATTGTGACATATTACTGTCACGATACTGTGCCCTGCACACAGGTAATGTAACTATTCTGCCTGAACCCTGCCCACAGGAGGCATTGTGACATACTGTTAGGCCCAGTTCCCAGGTTATGTGACTTTACTGCCATGGCCCTGCCCAGAGAGTGGATATTGACATCTTTTTGGTCCAGCACTCAGGTGATCTGATTATCTTGCCTGTCCCCTTCTCACAGGTAAAATTTCAGCCTATGTTTTTTTCCCAGCTCACAGGCATCATGACCATGCTCATATAGAAAACCAGCCACTAGGAGTGATTTTGACTCTGTTAGCTAGACTTTGAGTAGTGTGTAAAGTCTTCAGTCTCCTACATTTAGAAGGATAATGGAAGTTGATAAAATGTAAGCATATTCTATAAATACTTTGAGTAATACAGACAGTATAATAAGGGCCCAGCACAGAGTGAGACTGTGACTCTCATAGGCATACCAAGCCAACAATTAGGATCATCACTTCCAAACAAGAAAGCAGCACACTGGTGAGGTCCTGAACCTCACATGCAGGTGCAGTCCACAGTTAAAATTCTGATTGTCACATGTAGATCTGAGAACAGGTTGAACAGTGACTAATTTCCAGACTCAGCTCAGAGGCACGGTGATGACTTGCATACCCGGATCTAGCCATAGGAGATCTGTTGACTCTCATAGGTAGCCTTAAAGCAATGGGCAAGGTTCTGGGCTTTCTACTTGTATGAAGGTCACAGAGGATTACAAAACTCACGCATATTGTATGACTCCTTGGGTGGTACACAGAGTGTCATAACAGACCCCAGCACAAAGTTAAAATTGTGATTCTTACAGGTATACCCAACCAACAGTGAGGATTATCCCTTTCACACATGAACAAAAACCACTGGCGAGGTCCTGCATATGGCACATGGATGCAGTCCTCGGTTGAAATTGTGTTGTTCAGACTCGTCCATCACTGGGTGCTGGGTTCATGGTATATGCATTTTGTAAACATTTATAAAGGTATTATTTTATAATATATGTGTTTTTATGTGTGTAAAATTAAAAACATAATTTTTGATTTTTCTATGTATCTCTTATATTTCTTCCACAATCAATTTTTGTCACATACTTTTCTGGAAAATAGATAATTTCATCTAACTTTTCAAATTTAATGTCACGACATTTTAAAAATATATTATGTTTTTGAATCTTGAATGTATCTCTAAATATCCTCTTTTGTCTTTTGTAAAATTTTTATTCCCCTTGAAATAGTTTATCTGCTTTATTATTACATTCAAAGAACAGCACTAATTTTACTCACATGTTATTATCCCTGAGTAACAAATGAGTCAGAGAAGTTGAGAAACTTGCCCAAGGTTACACAGGTACTCTGAGCCTGTTCTTCTAACCATTGAACACACGGTGTCATCCAGGAAGCACACATGCAATACTATTTCTACAGGTCCATAGAATCACATATACATATGCACATTTGTGTAAAGATAAAATGAACTTATACAGTGTTTACCTGCAGAAAAGGCACTGGTTGAAGGTCTAGAAGGTCACATACAAGAAGCCTTCTCTGTTTTGATTGTTTTGTTGTTTTTGCAGAGATAAGGTCTTGCTATATTTTCTAGGCTGATCTCAGTCTCTTTGGCTCAAGCAATCCTCCTGCTTCAGACTCCCAAAGTGCTCTCTGTCATATTTTTATAAGACTTATTGGGTCAAGTGTGCTGACTCATGCCTATAATAGCAACATTTTGGGAGGCCAAGGGGAAAAGATTGTTTGAGTTCAGGAGTTTAAGACAAGACTGGGCAACATAGTGAGACCTCATCTCAACTAAAAATAGAAAAAAATAGCTGGGCATGGTGACTCACACCTGTAATCTCATCACTTTCGGAGACTTTTTCTTCAATGATTAAAAACGAACCTTGGTGTCTGGCAGCCAGGCACAGCCAGGTAAGGTGAGGGCAGGAGGCAGAAACTTGCAACCCATGGGTTGCATTGGCTTTTTCACTTTTTTCTCCCCAACTACACAGAAAATTTCTTCAGTGTTTGATCTTATGCATCTTTGAATCCAAACATCTCATTCTTTGCCTTATACATACTAAAAATGTATTCACAGTTCATAAAATGTAATATATCAAAAATATTCTAAACAAAACACTCTTTATAGAACCTAGTAATGCACCATAATTCCTTACAATTTGTGTTAAGAATTAATAGTATGATGATGTTTTCTAACATGTAATAAGTACTTCTAGAAGTTTAGCACTTGTGATATATTCTAAAAACCTTCTCAAAATTAACCTAGGACTCTAAAGAATATGTATGGCCCAAACAGTTGTTTTCTTCCCAACACCAAGGAATGGCATACAGGGCTGTCTTTAAGTTGAGGACAGGTCATAAAGACAAATTTAAAAAAAGAGAAAAAATGTCTGCAAACTTGTTTCTACACATTGGTCTTATATGCATTTCTCCATCAATTATATTAATTCTGAATGAACCACATTACCCGAAGTGGTACAAACAATTGCTTCAAATTGTAGAATCCCCAGGAAACAGAAAGAAGCAAAAGCAAGCTCTCCCAAAGAAAGTCACATCTATTCCAGACCTTGATGAACCTTGCAAATTTTCCATTATGTGCAATGACTAGCAGGCAATCAAACAGGACAAAGTTCACAATAAGAAGATAAAGTGAAAGACACCAGAAAAAACATAACAGAAAAAAATCTGCAAAGACATGCAATATTAGAGTTATTGGACACAAAAAATCAAAAACAACTATGCTTACCATAGCTAAAAAAGACAAATGAAAGTATCTGCAGGAAAGAATAAGCTATATAAAGATTCTAAAAATAAGTTGTAAAATGAATAATACGATAACTAAAATAAAAAATAACCACATTTGAACTTATGTGTACAAGACAGAACCAGTAAACTAGATGCTACATCAGTAGAAATTAACACATATGCAACAAATATCAGTCTCAGAAAAATGTCTGGTAGGTATTCCAAGCATTCAAAATTTAAAACCGAAAAGCCTAAGGTTGATAGTACTTAACCTTTCTCAAAAATAGAGTAGGTAAAAACACTGCACAACTCAATTCCTGAGTTAATATCAAAGCTTGACAGAGACAAAACAAGAACAACTATAAACAATCTCATTCATAAAGACAACTTTTTTTTTTTTTTGAGACTTTGTCCTGCTCTGTTGCCCAGGCTGGAGTGCAGTGGCCCAGTCTTGGATCACTGCAACCTCCACCTCCTGGGTTCAAGCAACTCTCCTGCCTCACCCTCCTGAGTAGCTGGGATTACAGGCACACGCCACCATACCCAGCTAATTTTTGCATTTTTAGTAGAGACGGAGTTTTACAATGTTGGTCAGGCTGGTCTTGAACTCCTGACCTTATGAGCCACCAGTCTTGGCCTCCCACAGTGCTGGGATTACAAGCATGAACCACCACACCCAGCCAAGACAAAAACTTTTTAAACCAATTACAAATAAAGTGACTCTTTCTTTGTATAAAATGAATAAAACCATCACTAAGTTTCTCTCAAGAGTACAGGATGAGTTGAACATTGCATAATCTATAGGTCTACATAAAATAGGCACAGAATAAGAGCTTGGTAATGTAACTAGAAATAAAATAATATTTTATTTTCTAAATATACAAGGTATTTGAAATAAAGTACATCAAATGTACATAATAAACTACTGAAAGCTTGTCTTTTAATGTCATAAACATAATAATTATGTTGGTGTTCAAGATTTTTATTAAACATTGCATCCATGGTTTCAGCCAACAGGTGAAAATGAGAAATCATTATACAATTATACTGGCAAAGCAGAACTAGTCAATAAACTAATAGCTAAACTATTGGTTCTACCTAGGTAGATTGGATCCTTGCAAAGCAACTAACACAAAAATTGTTCACATATATCGAGGATTTGAAACTTCTAGGAGAGGCCTGGCAGAGTGGCTCATGCCTGTAATCCTAGCATTTTGGGAAGCCGAGGCGGCAGATCACGAGGTGGGGAGTTCGAGAACAGCCTGGCCAATATGATGAGACCCTGTCTCTACTAATAATACAAAAATTCGCCGGGCATGGTGCCTTGGGAGGCTGAAGCAGAAGAATCGCTTGAACCTGGGAGGCAGAGGTTGAAGTAAGCCGAGATCACTCCACTGCATTCCAGCCTGAGTGACAGAGCAAGACTCTGTCTCAAAAACAGCAAAACAAAACAAAACTTCTAGGAGAACATGAAGAATAATATTGTTATATTGTGGGAAAAAAACTTCTTAGACATCGCACAATATAAAAATTAGACATAGACTGGGAGCGGTGGCTGGTACCTGTAATCTTAGCATTCTTTGAGGCCCAGGCAGGCAGATTACTTCAAGTCGGGAGTTCCAGACTAGCCTGACCAACATGTTAAAACCCCATCTCAATTAAAAACACAAAAATCAGCAGGGTGTGCTGTGCATGTCTGTTGTCCCAGCTATTCAGGAGGCTGAGGCATGAAGAGCGCTTGAACCCAGGAGGCAAAGATTGCAGTGAGCTGAGGTTGCGCCATTGCACTCCACCCTGGGTGATAGAATGAGACTTTATCTAAAAAAAAAAAAAAAAAATGCATTAAAATATTTATGAATTAGACTATACCAATTTTAAGAATTTTTGATTATCAAAAACATAAAACATGTTTTTTTTTTTGTTTTTTTTTTGAGACGGAGTCTCGCTCTGCCGCCCAGGCTGGAGTGCAGTGGCCGGATCTCAGCTCACTGCAAGCTCCGCCTCCCGGGTTCACGCCATTCTCCTGCCTCAGCCTCCCGAGTAGTTGGGACTACAGGCGCCCGCCACCGCGCCCAGCTAGTTTTTTGTAATTTTTAGTAGAGACGGGGTTTTACCGTGTTAGCCAGGATGGTCTCGATCTCCTGACCTCGTAATCCGCCCGTCTCGGCCTCCCAAAGTGCTGGGATTACAGGCTTGAGCCACCGCGCCCGGCCTAAAACATGTTTTAATAAAGACGGTGAAAAGGCAAACCATAACTGGGGGAAAATAGCTTAAAAACACATAGTACAAAAAATTAGTATTTAGAAAATACATATTACAGAATATGTATGAATAAACAAGGAATGGAAAACATTAAAAGAAGGACAGATGGCAAGTCTTAAAGCACAAACTTATGAAAAATGCTAACTTCATTAGTAACTATGGAATAAAACTATAAATAATATGTTTTTCTAATTAACCATTTTGTCAAAAAATTATGTCTAGCAATTCTAAGAGTTGGTAAAAGATAGGCAGTAGTAATAAGTGTAGACACATCAAATGAAAAATGGCAATCGAGAATGTCACTTTCAATGCTTTAGTATTTGGACTTTTGGTTTAAAAAAGTGTAGTAAAATAGAGCTTTTGGTAAGCTTTCTGTAGCTTAACATTATCATAATTAGGAAAAAACAACTTTAAAAATGTAAATAAACAAAAAGCCTACGCTCCCCCACCCCCCGAAAAAAACTAAGATCCAGCAGTGCATACATATTGATCCTTGTTTTGGAAGAGTATGAAACAGACCATTGTGTGAACTTTATACAGTTATTTTGCCACACTGGCATACTAATAAAAACTATCTTTAATTTGAATGAACATGTCCACATCTTATAAATACTGCTTTGTACTATGAGTAATAAATGTAAAAGTCCTTATACTCAAGAGGATCCTGATTCTCAACTAAACATATACGGCAACCCATTCCTCTGTTTCTTCCAAACTGAAGCCTGATTAAGGCTTAAATATGGAGTGAGAGGGACTCAATAACAGAACATGTGAAACAAAAAAAAATGAGATAGGGTGGTCATTTCTAAGAATCAGCAGTTGCCTGGGGTACCTCCATATAACGATATCTACTAGGAATCTTGCTGGGTAAAAATGAACATAAAAAGCTGAAAACACCATGACTTTGATTTGGTGGAACAGAGTCTCTGGAATTATACATAGTTGTGCTGAAAGTATTGAGCCAGAATGAAAGGGAATATTTACAAACACATTAGTATTTGTTCCATATCTTGTTACAGTAGCAGTACTCTTGTCTGTAATGTCAGCTTCCCCAAGCTACACATGCCATAGACAAACTAAGCAAGTGTCTAATATGTTGTTTGCAGTTAGTTTCTAAATTTAACAACTTGCAATAATTTTATGAATTTCATTAAACCCTGTTTCATGTATAAATCTCACTAAAAGGCACTATTCAGTAGCTATTTCCCTCAGTCTTTTCTGGGATTTTCTGTTGCTTGTTTCCAAACCAACCTTCTTTGAATCCTAGTCATTTCTAAAGCTCCCTATGTAATAATAGAAAGAGAGCAGAAATGAAGCCAAGTTACCCAAACAGTCCATGCCTAATATATTTGGTTCCCCAAATGAACCAAAAACCACACAAGCTAAACAACAGTGGTTTTAAAATTCAACCTCAATTCAACAGTAGTTATCAAAACCATGTGCAAAAATTAGCAAAGTCACGATGTAGAAACCCTTAACCTGTTATTCAGAACAAATCATCAAATTCTTATTTTGGCATTTTTAGAAAAAATAAATACATTACATATGACAAAAGATACCCACTCACTTATAATAAAATATTTTGAAATATATATGGTTTTATTCTTATTCTGAAATACATATTATTTAGACAAGACTTTCAGTAAAAAATACTTACAGCTACCATGTATTAATTAAAACAGCTGTGGGAAAATAGTATTTTTGGTTAATAATGAAGATCGAAGCTCCAATGATGTAAAGAATTTTTTCCTGGGCACACAGCTAATTACCCAAATCAAGCTGAAATATGATTGATTTAAAAATTTTAATTTTCCCACTGTTGACAATGTTGATATAACAGCTAAATCTTAGTCTCAGAGCTGGTAGTATGGAATAAATCAAGATAAGTACTATTGAGGAAGGATGAGTAGTCAAGAAAGTGACTATGTCTTTGGGATGCAGCAAACATGGCCATTGTACAGTGGTTGCATATTGCCAACCCAATAAACCCCAGCATTTGCATTGTATTCCAGCTTATTCAAGCAAAGCTCTCTCCAACAGAGAAACTCCCCTGTAAAGAGCATGAACATTTTGATTTTACCTTTCCTCAAACTAACCTTTTACTCATTATAATAGTAAAAGCAAACCTGTGAATGGAGATTTAAGATGCTAGTGAGATCTGAAATATGAACAAGCAGGTACAGCTACTGTGTCTGTGTATCAAGAGGGCCACCCAAAACATGCTTATTGATAACACTACTTTTCACCTCTTTATAAATAATTACATAAGACTCCCATAAAGTCCCTCATTCCAGTCTTCGTTTTCTCATTCCTGTAAACAACCCGCCCTGAATCCCTTCTCTCTCAAGGTGTACTGGGTATTCTGCACCTAACCTTAAAAATAGTCCTACTCCTTTGCAATAAATTACTCTATGCTGCATCTTCTTTTTTGTTTGTCCCTTGTTTAAATTTTTTTCAAACTAAGACAACAACTGAGGTTTCACAAAAGCCATTAACAGTATCAGGCTTTGTTTTGTATTTTTTATTGTTAACATTTTTTCTCTGATATGTCAATATTCACATTTTGAACACAGTCAACACTGCTAAATTGAAAATTTAAATGACCACAAAATAATTTATCATAAAAGCATGTATATCTCTCGTATTTCACCTTCACTAAACTTTCTATCTATTCAACTTTTAAAAAAATTTGACAGTCAAATACATATATCAAATTTAACATTCTGAACATTCAATTCTGAAATGATTTATATGGAAGAATGTTGTTATATTTACTTTTGACCAAATTTGGCTTTCCACACTAAGGTAAAACTAAAACATGTTTACAAAGTTTTAAGGAACTTAACCTTACTAGCACTGAGAGAAGTTAGCTAGTGTGCCTTAGGTAGATAGCAAGGGAAGGGTTTATGGAGAGCCCCCAACCCGCAGGTTAGTGCCTTAGCCCCACATAACATAAAAAGCAGCTTGGAAAAAAAATAAGCTCCAGGCACTATTAAGGGAACTAGTACAGGGGGTTGTGCCTGGACTCATGCCCTCGGATGCACAAGTAGGAGAACCTAAAGCCCATTTAGATAAAAATTTGCACACACTTCTGGCTTACTTAGATAAGGGAACAAGGCCTGACATAGAAATGTCTTTGTTCTTTGTATAGTGGGCTCCCAGAAAAAAGTTTTTTTTCTTTTTTTGTGGGCATGAACACAGTGGGTTTTGATGGGTTCCAGTGGACAAGTTCTTTTCTTTTTAACTGTGAGGAGTCTGGTCTTTATAAATTATTACTTGAGCCCTTGATTGGTCATGGGCAAAGGTCTTAGGCCAAGCTTTGGCTTCAGCTTCTAACAGGTTCTGGGCCAACCTGAGCAGCCTTTATGAATCGTTACTTCAGCCCCCGATTGGTCCCAGGCCAAGGCCCCAAGCCAAGCTGAGTCACACATTCTCTAAGACAGCCCACAAACTAAGCACAATTTTTTCCCATTCCAGTTTATAAAAACCATGGATCCCAGCCTTATAGTGGGCAACCCATTGAGGCCTCCCTCCCTCTCTGCTGGAGTAGGGCTTTCTTCTCTTTGCATATTAAACTTTTGCTCCAACGTCACCCTTGTGTCCACACTCCTTAATCTTCTTGAATGTAGCACAAAGAATTCTGGGTATTATCTCAAACAACAGAGGTTGTTACATCTTGGTGCACTGGTAAAACTACAACATATTTTGGTGTGTTGGCCAGGGAGAAAGGAATTCATCAAAAGGGTGATTAGGAGTCAGGCTCCTTGTCCTCGATTACTTTCTGAGGTTTCTTGTCCTAAGTTTTTTTTCTCTCAAAAAAAACCTTGGAAACATTGACTCTGTTCTAATTCAGTTCCTTTCACGAAGGGCCTACCTATTGTTTGGAATTGAAAGGAGGTCTTAGGGCAACTGAAGGTTGCTGGCTGAGTCTATACCTCAGTGTTATCTAAAAGCCCTTGGACTGACTCCAGTCCCCAATAGCCAATGAGGGTGTTGGCACAAGAACTTCTAGTCTTTTTTTTCCATTTCATTTTATTCTTCTTTTTTTTTGTGGATATCATTTCTCCTATCCATTCTTTGTATGCAATGTTGTGAACATTTTTACAGCCTATGAATATAATCAAGCTGACTAAAGTCAGTCAGTGTCTTGGTAATCAGATATGTAACTCAGAGTTATTTTTTGTAATTTCCTAGCAACAGGGAGATTTCAAAATCCCTTTAAATTTTTACTTAATAAGGGCCTTCCTGTCCCCCAGTAATAAATATTCATGGCACTGTATGAAATAATATTTCACCCTGAGTAAATACCCTTCTTTGCATTTGGTTTGTTTTTTCTCTCCATGTGAAAGCTCAGCACTGTCCAATGAATCTAAACAGTTCCTTTATGAGACAAGTTCATTTCTTTGTTCTGGAGCTTATGCTGTAGGAACAGCCTATCAAAACCCAATCCTCATTCTAACTTTTGCCTAAAAATATAAAGTTGGAGTTTTAACCTAGTATTTCTAATTTTACAGCATCCCTAGTGGAATGGGATTATTCTCCATGGGAAGCCTTGTCAATGCTCTGTCCAAAACTTACAGTTCCCCAATTATTTTCCCTTTTACATCCCTTTATCAGTAATAAGGCCTCATGCCCTATTTGTAAACAGAAAAACTCAACTTTCAACAGATGGAAGAAAGCCATGCTAGCAAAACAAATCTTCAATTTTCGCAGATTTTTAAGGCACTTGTTCCTCATCAAACTACATTCGAATTTAAACAGAAAAGGAATTTTATGTTTGAAAGTAAATTGGTCCCACTCTCTGGGATTCTGATGTCTTCCTGGGGCCACAGCAAGGGAAGCCAAAAATGGTATTAGGGCATTCCCTCTATAAAAGTATAGTGCCCAAATCCAACAACTGCATAATCTCTCCTCAGCCACTGGAGTACCTTGAGAGCCTTTTGGGCTGAGTGGGCCTAGAAAACCAGCAGCATGGAAAGCTAGGTGAGAAGGTGAACATAACGTGTCCTGCCGACGAACTCCTCCGGACACTTGGGTGAAGGTCACGCTTGCATATGTGGTAACGTCTATGATGGTTGCTGGGACCCAGAGGAGTAAAAGGAAAGTTGAGAAGTGGTATGCCCTTTTTCTATTTCCTTCCACCATAGGCCACACTGAAAAGAGAAAGGGGACTGAGGAATGCCTTGTCTCCCCTATTTCTCTAGATAGGTAACAAACCATCTACAGTCCACATTCCCCTCTAGTGCATTCTGAAACACTGGAACTTCTTTAACCCTGAAACTCGAAAGAAAAAATGGCTTATATTCTATTGCACAAATCCATGACCATCTTAGAGACAGGAGGCCTGGCTTTCTATAGGAAACATTAATTTCAACACTATCCAACAAATAGATCTTTCTTTGCTCTGTGAGAAAACCCAGATCTTTGTAAGCATTGTAAAATTAAATCTGCCCTCTTGGCAGCCATATCAGACAAGCCTACAAAATATAATTCCCAAAAGTTGAGGTACAAACCCTTGGGGAACCCTCAAATGCAACTTCTGGGTGCCCTACCAGCCTCCCATATTTTGGACCCTCAATACCCATATATCATCAGCTCCTCTGGTAATGCCACTCAAGAAACCCACAACATCACTGTTTCCCCTACAGAAAATGCCCAATAGACATGGTGTTACTAGGATTCAAGTTTCCTTCTCATTGCAGGACCTTAAAAAAATAAAATGAGCCCCAGGAAAGTTCTGTGATAACCCCGATACATATATAGAGTCTTTCCAAAATTTAACTCAAGTGTTTAATGTTACGTGGAGAGATGCTATGCTGCTTTTAAGCCAAACCCTAACTGTTAAGAAACAGGCAGGCTTACGGGCAGCAAAAAAAAAAACTGAAAAACAAACAGTAGTTTTCCTATAGCCAGTCAGAAAAGAAACTCAGTCGAAAGGGGAAAATAAAGTGACAGAATCCCCATTTGCAATAAGAATAAAAACAAAGCCCCTTAAATATCCTAATTGGAGCCCTTGTGATCCTATAGAGAAGTGGAAAATAAAAGACTGTCTGATGTGCATATTAGAAAGCTTGCAAAGAACCATAATCAAGCATGTTAATTACTCTAACCTGTCCTTGTTAAATCAGAAACCAGATAAAAATCCCAAGGACATTTTGAAAAGACTGAGAAAAACTTTAGGAAAACACACCTCCCTGTGTTCTAATTCAATAAAAAAGGTTTATTACTTAGGCAGACTCGAATATCAGAAGGAAGTTGCTAAAACAGGCCCTGTTCAAACATCTTTCTAGGTTTTCTTATCCTCAAGTTGAAACTTTGCAGTATTTAAATAACACTGTTCTCTGTGCCCCAACTGATGAGGTCTCAGGAAGGCACTAAGGTTTTCCTCAATTTTTTAGCTGAAAGGAAATATAGGCTCTCAAAATTTAAAGCTCAGCTCTGTCAAAATGCAGTAAAGTAGATAGATGTAGTCAGAAGGTACCAGAACATCGGGTAAGGAAAGAATTAAACTCACACCAGGTAAGGAAAGAATTAAACTCATTTTCTCCATTTCCTTTCCCAAAACTCTTAAACAGTTGGAGGGGTCTTAGACATTACTGGTTTTTGCAAACTCTGGGCACCTAGGAATGGTGAAATAGCTAATCTTTTCTACCATCATATTAAAAAAACCCTGAAGCACCTAAAACTCACTTGCTAACTTGGGAACCTAATACTAAAAAGCCTTTAACCAACTGAAGCCAGTCTTACTTAAAGCACCAACCCTCAGTTCTTTCATAACAAAGGAATTTAATCTCTATGTATCAAAAACGAAGTGAATGACCATGGGAGTTTTAACTAAGGCTCAAGGTCCAGCTAAACAACCAATGGGTTATCTAAGCAAGAAACTTGACTTGATGGATAGAAGACGGCCAGCCTGCCTCTGAGCAGTTTTAGTGGTGGCTTGTTGGTACCAAAGGCCATGAAGCTAACAATGGGAAATAACTGTTTGCATTCCCACATTGGACTGCTGTCCTCTAAGGGAAGCCTCTGGCTAATAATCACCTCTTCAAATATCAAGCTTTGTTGCTAAAGTTATCTGCATTCCAGTTGAAAACCTGCCCTTGCCTGAACTCAGACACTTTCTCCCAGAGGAAACTAAGAAGCCTAAACAGGATTGTAAACAGGTAGTGGTGTAAACTGGTAAAGGAAATAATAAGAATCACTGTTTATATACTCTGTAAAGTTTTGATTAATTAAAAAAATCTTTTTTCAAGTGCACTTGCCTAAATGAAAAGTGAATATCCAACCTATAAATATATTCAAAAAGCCTTTCTATTTTTATCTTTAAAAAACCTGTTTTCCTGGAAGAGGATTTTTTTTTCTCACTTAATTACTTTTCTCCACTTTTATTTGTCACTGTTGATGCAAGCATAGAAGGCCCTAAAATAACGTCTGGAGGCCTGGGACTCCTCAAGAAAACAAAAAAGCCACCACAAATTACATTTTAAAAGAAATTCGGCTTTTTTTTTTTTTTTTTTATGAAAGCCCTAGAATTAAAAGTAAATAAGTCCTCTCAAAATATGTCTTTTTCTTCTAGGTATGCTTGCTTATTAGACCCTGGAAACCGTATTCCTAGCCCTGTTCTTTTTTTTTTTTTTTTTTAATTGGGGCAGAGTCTCACTCTGTCACCGAGGCTGGAGTGCAATGGTGCAATCTTGGCTAACTGCAACCTCTGCCTCCTGGGTTCAAGCAATTCTTCTGCCTCAGCCTCCCAAGTAGCTGGGATTACAGGCATCTGCCACCATGCCCAGCTAATTTTTTTTTTTTTTGTATTTTTAGTAGAGATGGGGTTTCACCGTGTTAGCTAGGATGGTCTCGATCTCCTGACCTCGTGACCCACCCGCCTCGGCCTCCCAAAGTGCTGGGATTACAGGCATGAGCCACCATACCTGGCCCCTAGCCCTGTTCATAAAGGTCCTCAACCAGAGACCAATAATCCAATTAGAAAATTGGCAAACAAAAAATCTTATAGTTACTGATCTTCTTCTGTCCGTCTAGATTGTTATATACGTGTTTTATGTGATGTCTATAAAAAAACTCTCTAATTAATTGGTCTACAAATAAGCACTTAGATAAAATATTAAGACAAAATTAAAGGCTCTAATGCCTCTTGGTTCATGTAACTTTAAGAAATAAAAACATTCTTGTAGAATACAAATATCTTACAAATGTAAATAGGTGGTCTAAATTATGCAGGTCAAATAGTAGGTTTACTAAATGTTTTAATGTTGTAAACTGCTTCTTTAGCCTTTAAGAACTGTCAACCTGCCAGTTTCACAATTAGTAAGGCCTGGTGACATATAAAACTAACCATGCCTCTAACTGTACTGGTAGAAGTCAGACTTTATCTGCTCCTAGCACATAATTAAAACAACTTACCAGATTTTACATTAATGTTAAAATTATGAAAAGCTACCATTATAACCTGTAATTGAGACTACTAAAAATGTATTTGCAAGCAATGTGTGTAAAAACAGTAAAATTTTTTAATAAAAAATTATAAGGTACAAAATTCTACATTTTTCCCTAGGAATAAAAGATTGTCTTAAATTAAATAAAGTGAAATTTTTAAGCAAATTTTAAAAATACCATATAAATTAATTTTGTGAAAAAAACTCTGTGTAAACATATTAGCTAAATTCAGAGGAATATCATATGATTTTTCTTTAAGGGTTTAAATGAAAGCACAACAAGGTTTTCTTAAGATGCTAATCTGCTCTATATCAAAAATTCTAGAAGATTATAAAAGATTTGTAAAAATCAGAAATCCATTCCAAGATGGCCGAATAGGAAAAACTCTGGTCTGCAGCTCCCAGCGTGATTGAGGTAGAAGACGGGTGATTTCTGCATTTCCAACTGAGGTACCTGGCTGATCTAATTGGGACTTGTTGGACAGTGGGAGCAGCCCATGGAGGGCAAGCCAAAGCAGGGCAGGGTGTCGCTTCACCCAGGAAGCACAAGGGGTTGGGGAATTTCCCTTTCCTAGCCAGGGGAAACCGGGACAGACTGTACTTGGAAAAACAGGACACTCCTGCCCAAATACTGTGCTTTTCTCAAGGTCTTAGCAACCAGCAGACAATGAGATTCTCTCCCATGCCTGGCTCGGTGGCTCCCATGCCCACAAAGCCTTGCCCACTGCTAGCACAGGAGTCTGAGATCAAACGGCAAGCTGGCAGCCTGGTTGGGGGAGGTGTGTCCACCATTGCTGAGGCTTGAGTAGCTAAAGAAAGTGGCTGGGAAGCTCGAACCAGGCAGAGCCCACTGTAGCTCAGCAAGACCTACTGCCTCTATAGACTTCACATTTGTGGGCAGGGCATAGATAAACAAAAGGCAGCAGACAGCTTCTGCAGACTTAAACATGCCTGCCTGATAGCTATGAAGAGAGCAGTGCTTCTCCAAGGATGGCATTTGAGCTCTGACAATGGACAGACTGCCTCCTCAAGTTGATCCCTGATACCCTTGTAGCCTAACTGGGAGACACTTCCCAGTAGCGGCTGACAGACATCTCATATAGGTGGGTGCTCCTCTGGGATGAAGCTTCCAGAGGAAGGATCGAGCAGCAATATTTGCTGTTCTGCCATAATTGCCATTCTGCAGCTTCCACTGGTGATACCCAGGCAAATAGGGTCTGGAGTGGATCTCCAGCAAATTCCAACAGACCTGCAACTGAAGGACCTGACTGTTAGAAAGAAAACTAACAAACAGAAAGGAATAGAAGCAACATGAACAAAAAGGACATATACACCAAAACCCCTTCTGTAGGTCACCAACATCAAAGACTAAAGGTAGATAAAACCACAAAGATGGGGAGAAACTAGAGCAGAAAAGCTGAAAATTCTAAAAACCAGGGCGCCTCTTCTCCTCCAAAGGATCACAGCTCCTCACCAGCAATGGAACAAAGCTGAATGGAGAATGACTCTGATGAGTTGATAGAAGTCGGCTTCAGAAGGTTGGTAATAACAAAGTTCTCAGAGCTAAAAGAGCATGCTCAAACCCATCACAAAGAAGCTGAAAACCTTGAAAAAAGACCTCAAGTGACCTGACGGAGCTGAAAACCATGGCATGAGAACTTCGTGATGCATGCACAAGCTTCAGTAGCTGATTCGATCAAGTGGAAGAAAGGGTATCACTGATTGAAGATCAAATTAATGAAATAAAGTGAGAAGACAAGGTTAGAGAAAAAAGACTAAAAAGAAACAAATAAAGCCTCCAAGAAATATGGGAGCACACAGATTCATAAAGCAAGTCATCAGAGACCTTCAAAGAGACTTAGACTCCCATACAATAATAATGGGAGACTTTAACACCCCACCGTCAACATCAGACAGATCAATGAGACAGAAAGTTAACAAGGATATCCATGACTTGAACTTAGCTCTGCATCAAGTGGACCTAATAGACATCAACAGAACTCTCCACCCCAAATCAACAGAATATACATTCTTCTCACGTTGCACTTATTCTAAAACTGACCACATAATTGGAAGTAAAGCACTCCTCAGTAAATGTAAAAGAACAGAAATGAAAACAAACTATCTCTCAGACCACAGTGCAATCAAATTAGAATTCAGGATTAAGAAACTCACTCAAAACCACAAGATATGGAAACTGAACAACCTGCTCCTGAATGACTGCTGGGTAAATAACAAAATGAAGGCAGAAATAAAGATTTTATTTGAAACCAATGAGAACAAAGACACAACATACCAGAATCTCTGGGACATATTTAAAGCAGTATGTAGAGAGAAATTTGTAGCACTATACACCCACGGAGAAAGCAGGAAAGATCTAAAATTGACATCCTACAATCAAAATTAAAAGAACTAGAGAAACAAGAGCAAGCAAATTCAAAAACTAGCAGAGGTGAGAAATAACTAAGACCAGAGCAGAGCTGAAAGAGATGGAGACACAAAAAAACCTTCAAAAAATCAGTGAATCCAGGAGCTGTGTTTTGAAAAGATCAATAAAATTTATAGATCTATAAAGAAAAAAAGAGAGAAGAATCAAACAGATGCAATAAAAATTGATAAAGGGGATATCACCACCAATCCCACAGAAATAAAAACTACCATCAGAGAACACTATAAACACTTCTATGCAAATAAACTAGAAATCTAGAAGAAATGGATAAATTACTGGACATATACACCCTCCCAAGACTAAACCAGGAAGAAGTAGAATCTCTGAGTAGACCAATAACACGTTCTGAAATTGAGGCAATAATAGCCTACCAACCAAAAAAAGTCCAGGACCAGATGGATGCACAGCTGAAATCTACCAGAGATACAAAGAGGAGATGGTACCATTCCTTCTGAAACTATTCCAATCAATAGAAAAAGAGGGAAGCCTCCCTAACTCATTTTATGAGGCCAGTATCATCCTGATACCAAAGCTTGGCAGAGACACACACACACAAAAAGAGAATTTTAAAACAATAACCCTGATAAACATTGATGCAAAAATACTCAATAAAACACTGGCAAACCAAATCCAGCAGCACATCAAAAAGCTTATCCACCACAATCAAGTCGGCGTCATCCGTGGGATGCAAGGCTGGTTCAACATATGTAAATCAATAAACGTAATCCATCACATAAACACATAAACCACATGATTATCGACAAAAATGACAAAAACCACACGATTATCTCAATAGATGCAGCAAAGGCCTTCAAAAAAATTCAACACTGCTTCATCCTAAAAGCTCTCAGTAAACTAGGTATTGATTGAATATTTCTCAAAATAATAAGAGCCATTTATGACAAACCTGCAGCCAATATCATACTGAATGGGCAAAAACTGGAAGCATTCCCTTTGAAAACTGGCACAAGACAGGGATGCCCTCTCTCACCACTCCTATTCAACATAATGTTGAACGTTCTGGCCAGGTCAATCAGGAAAGAGAAAGAAATAAAGTGTATTCAGTTAAGAAAAGAGGAAGTCATATTGTCCCTGTTCACAGATGACACGATTGTATATTTAGAAAACCCCATCGTCCCAGCCCAAAATCTCCTTAAGCTGATAAGCAACTTCAGCAAAGTCTCAGGATACAAAATCAATGTGCAAAATCACAAGCATTCCTATACACCAATAACAAACAAACAGGAACCCAAATCATCAGTAAACTCCCATTCACAATTGCTATAAATAGAATAAAATACCCAGGAATACAACTGCCAAGGAATGTGAAGGACCTCTTCAAGGATAACTACAAACCACTGCTCAACAAAACAAAAGAGGACACAAACAAATGGAAGAACATTCCATGCTCATGGATAGGAAGAATCAATATTGTGAAAATGGCCATACTGCTCAAGGTAATTTATAGATTCAATGCCATCCCAATCAACCTACCATTGACTTTCTTCAGAGAATTGAAAAAAACTACTTTAAAGTTCATATGGAACCAAAAAAAGAGCCCATATTGCCAAGACAATCCTAACTATTGGGGTCCGTGCTGGGGGTGGTGGAGAATGAACAGACACAAAAGACAAAGACAAACAGAGAACATGGCGGCCGCACTCAGAGCCTCTGCCTCACTTTATTTATATTCCATAAACCTCACGTCAGCAGAAAGAACACAATGCAAAACAAACTTTCTTTACCCAGATGTAACCTTTTACTCAGTTCCTTGTCTTTATGCTCTTCTTTATCTGCCCGCCTTCTTGGCACCTACGGGAGTTCATTAAAAGTTCAATTGGAGAGACTGTCCTTGAGCCCTATCTATTCTTAGCATACTGTTTTCAAAGGCCCCTGCATTTCCCCCTTTTTGTTTTGCCTCAATCCTAAAAAGGTAGCCCATATTTGTTTCTGTGTTTTTTTTGTTTTTGGAGGCGACAGAGGGAGCATCGAATCACCAAGAGAAGTAGACCCAATCCGAGTGTCCAAAGCAATATACTTTCAGAGATTGTAGAAATCCATGTTTTAACTCATTTTATGAGGCCAGTATCATCCTGGTACTGGGTTCCATGGGTTAAAGGCAGCAAGGCGTTGACCCAGCTCCTGTAGGGTTGTGGTTCCGGACAACACATGTAATTGTTGTTGAAATGCTTCGGAAATGTTCTGAGTGAGCTCTTGGATGTCTAAACTAATATTTTTATGGCCTATTAATAATTTTCGGATTTTGGTCCAATTCTGAGAGATATTAAAAGGCACAGGCGTTATACAAAATTGAGTGGAGTTCCAATCACATTGTAATGTTATCCGAGTACTGAGGACAGTGAGCTGATCTCCAAGCCATGTCAGTGCTTGCTCCATGTTGTCTAATCTTTCAGCAAGTTGAGAATCAATGTTTCGTTGTTGAAGCCATAACCCGTGAGATTGTTCGTGCCATTGCTGCACAATTTCAGCATTTTGTATGTTTTGATGAAGAGCGAGCCCTGCTACGGCCGCAGTGGAGGCGATGGCGACAAGGCTCATCACCGAGGCAATTATAAGTCCAAGGGCATGGCGGGCTCGCTGGAGAGAAGTCCAAATATAAGTCTCAAGAGGTGATGCCCCCCACGGTCGCATAAGGTTAACAGGTAGCCAAATTTCTTTACGAGCCCTGAGGATATAAATATCTCTAGTAAAGTTGTGTCACCAGGAATGATTGAGGCAAGACAAAAATGTACACGTATCTGTATAATTAACAATCTCCATATTATTATCTCATGTCAAATTCTCCGCTAATAATAGGTAGGGCTTATGGACACAAGCAATAATATATCAGGAGGTATTCCAATATAACTGAATATGAAAGGAGTTATTTGGGTTAGAAAGATTAAGGGACATATTCCCCACACAAAAGTGCTAATGGCATCGCCTGCACCTAACAACTTCCAAAGATGACTCTGTACTTGTAAAGAGTGTCTAAGATGAGGCATAGGTGGTGACAGGCCTCCTTCACGCCATACCAAGGTTTCATTACCATCAGCGGCAATACTTTTATTTACCTGGTGCCATTTCAAAGGTATGTGACTAAATTTTGTTTGAAAATCACTGTGCACACTCCAATCAGTTATTTGCATCCCATTGTATTCTAATAAAATCTGGGGTTTAGTTTCCCGACATTGTTGCCACTCCAGCACCTCAATATTAGGGGAAACCTCTGGGTTAGGACAAAAAGGTAAAGAACTAGGAATAGTCTCATTACTATATACAGTATGATTATACTGAAAGCTTCTAGTTACAATAATAACAGTATTAGCAGCCACATGACTATGATTATAGCAAACAGCCCAGGCTTCATGCGATTTTCGGAGACAATGAGGACTATTTTCCATGCATATTGCAAGTCCTTCCACTCCAAATTGGTATGTGTTGTTTATGATTCCCGTTTCCCATTCTGTGTTGTCCTTGTCTATATAGGGGGACGGCATCCAAGTAGTGTCATTGGTGAAAACCTTAATTTCCGCCTCTCCCCAGACGACTCCCTGATACAAGGGTGGAAAGGGAATATAAGTCCAATATTCATACAAAGCCTCACTAAGGGAAATAAGTCCCCCGCCGAGGCACATCCAACAAAGGAAGAAATGCATGCTGAATCCAGTTTTCTTTTCAACAGGGTTTCAATCGTCTTGTAGGAAACCACTCAGGCCCGCTCCCTGTAAGGACAAGAGCATAGCCCCATCCCTGTTTTAGAACTTGCCCTTGAACATACTTACCTTCTTCATTAGGATACCAAACCCTTAAATTGTCAGCGGGGACTATCACCGAGGGAGGTGAGGAAAGATGGGTTACAGCAGCGGAGTTTTGCAATTGTCTCCATTGATTCAAAAGATTTAAGGTAAAAAGAACCTTCAGAATCTGGTTTCTGGGGGACTCATTTCCCCCTTTTTGTTTTGCTGTTGAGTTTTTAAGGTTAAATTTGCACGCAATGATGGCTTGACCTTGACTGTTGCCTGGGATACCGGTGATATGTTGAATATTGTATTGCTGTAAGAAAACTTGCAATTTATGAGAGACATAGGCAGGGGCATTATCAGTTTTAAGTATAAGAGGAATACCCATGATGGCAAAAAAGCTAAGAGATGTGTAATAACAGAATCAGCTTTCTCAGATGGCAAAGGAGTGGCCCATTGAAAATGAGAAAAGGTATTAATGGTATGATGAACATACTTTAATTGTCTAAAAGAAGGGACATGTGTGACATCCATTTGCCAAATCTGATTAATTTGAGTATCTCGTGGATTAACCCCAGAATGGAAGGATGGAATGCTCAAAGGAGCACAGGAAGGACAAGCTCGAATAAGAGAACGAGCTTGTTTACGAGTTAAATGAAACCGTCGTTGAAGGCCAGAACTATTAGTGTGATGTAGAGCATGTTCTTTTTCTGCAGCCTGCAGGTGGCCAATTAAAAGCGAATCAATTTGAGTATTACCATGAACTAATGGTCTAGGAAGTTGAGAATGAGAATGAAGATGAGTGATGAATAAAGGAGCTCGACGTTGGCTCAAAGTAGAGGATAACAAAGAAAAGAGTTTTTGAAGAGAAGAAGTAGCACAAAGAGGTAAAGTGGCCTGAGAAATATAAGAAGTAACATAAACGGCATGTTGAGAATCACTAACAATATTACAACTAGTAGTAGGGAAATCAAGTAAGACCATGAGAATAGCAAACAATTCTCCCTGTTGCACTAAGGGATAAGGATAAACTGTAACTCGAGATTGATGAACACTCCAATATCCAGCCTTACCATTGCTATTAGCATCAGTAAAAAAGGTAGGACCTTGAACAGGATATACAGAAATTGGTGAGAAAGGCAACACAGAATGTTGCCTAAAAAATGAAAAGATCGGAGACTTAGGATATTGGGTAGAAAATTGTCCAACAAAGGAAGCGCAAGCAACTTGCCAAGAATCAGAAGTTGCAAGAAGATAAGTGATCTGACTATGAGTGAATTGAGAAATAATTAAGGAAGGATCTCCTCCCCAAAGTTGTCGACAACGATGTCATCCTTTGATGATCAGTTCAGCTAAACAGTCGATATAAGTAGTCAAGCATTTAGATGTTTTATTGGACAAAAAGATCCATTCTAGTGGCCGATTGGTTTGATGAATCATTCCTGTAGGAGAATGTAAAGTATGAAATAAACAAAGGGAAAGGGGAACGTCGGGAAGGATATAATGTAAATGGGCCTTTTGAAGTTGCTCTTCTACAAGCTGGAATTCCTGTAAAGCCAAAGGAGTTAAATGACGTGAGCTGTCCAAGTGACTGTCTCCTTCTAGAATAGAAAAAAGATGCTGTAACTGATATGTTGGTATTCTTAAAACAGGACACATCCAATTAATGTCTCCCAAAAGCTTTTGAAAATCATTTAATGTTTTTAAATGATCATGTCGAATTTGAACTTTTGGGGGTCGAATATTTCATGCTTTCAAGGTATAACCTAAATATTGAATAGGAAAATCTACTTGAATTTTTTCTGGGGCAATATTAAGTGAGTAGAAAGAAAGCTGAGTTTGTAATGATGCAAAAGCATCTTGCTGCTTTTCTCTGGTGGGTGCAGCAAGAAGAATGTCACCTATATAATGATATAAAAGAACAGAAGGATGACACTTTCGAACAGGATCCAAGGCCCGTAGGACAAATTTTTGACACAAGGTAGGGCTGTTTAACATACCTTGAGGTAAAACTTTCCATTGGTATTGAGAAAGTGGCTGAGAATTATTAAAAACAGGGACAGAGAAGGCAAAACGCTCACAATCCTTTTGATCTAAAGGAATAGAAAAAAAAACAATCCTCTAAATCAATAACCATGAGCCCCCAATCTTGAGGAATTATAGAAGGATTAGGAAGGCCAGGTTGTAAGGATCCCATGGGTTGAATACATGCATTAATAGCACGAAGATCTGTTAATAATCTCCATTTACCGTTCTTTTTCTTTATCACAAAAACAGGGGAGTTCCACGGAGAAGTACTAGGCTCTAGATGACCTAAGGATAATTGTTCCTGAACTAAGTTTTCCAAGGCCTCAAGCTTCTCACGTGTTAAAGGCCACTGTTCAACCCATACAGGAATATTAGTTTTCCACTTTAAGGGAAGGGCTTGAGGCTGCTGAACAGTGGCTACATGTTTAAAGACTTTTTAAGGGGATTGCAGCCCATGTGGAACATCATATTCTTGGCAGAATTAGAAACATGAGGAATAGAAACAAAAGCTCCAAATTGTTGCAATAAATCTCGCCCCCATAAATTTAGGGCAATAGGAACAATATAAAATTGAACTTGGGCCATTTGACCATCCGGCCCTCGACAACTCAAGGATTGAGAACTTTGATACACCTCTGAGGCGGCATTGTAAAGGCCATTGGTCGGAGGCAATAATGGAAACGTTAGCTCCTGTATCAACCAAGCCCTGAAAAATTTGTCCTCTACTTCGAGAGGAAACAAGGGTTTTTGTTGGGTTACTAAAGTTTCCCAAAAAATATGTTTACCCGTGCTTCCAAAACCTCCAGTTCTTTCTTGCCTCCGTGAAGGAAACTGAAAATAGGGTAGTAAAAGGAGTTGTGCAATCCGTTGCACCTCTTTAAGGGATATGGGTTTATGAGCCTGTGCCATAATTTGAATTTCCCCTTTATAATCAGAATCTATAACACCCAAATGAATTTGTAAACCGTTTAGAATACTACTACTATGTCGTATAACCAATCCAACAGTATGTGGAGGTAATGGCCCAAAAACACCTGTAGGCAATTTAACAACTCCCATTTCTGGGGTGAGTTCGACGGTCTGCAAAATTGACACATCAGCAGCAGTGCTACCAGAAGTAGCAGAGAAAAGTTGAGTTAGTGAAAATTGGGGGTTAACATTGACTGATTGGCCTGCTGATGCTGGACCCCCGAGCTGATTGGAAATTGCAAATGAAGAGGGCTTGTATTGTTGCTGGGGCCCCAAGCTGAAGGGCCCCTCTGCAAGTTTCCCGATCTGGAGGTTAGAGGGTTACCATATTTGTCCACTTTAGAGTGACATTGATTAGTCCAGTGTCGCCCTTTGCCGCAACAACGACAGGGCTCAGTGGGAAGCATTTTAGATCCTATTTTGGGGGAGTCATTCTTACTAGATAACTTACGACAATCCTTTTTAAAATGACCAGTCTTTCCACATTGAAAGCAAACCCCCTTTTTTCCCATGAGTGCCTTAGATAGAGCTCCAGCAAACAATTGTGTGTTATAGGCAGCCCCTCCCACTCCGGCACAGGCTCTAATAAAATCTTCTATTTGTAAGTTTCCAGCAGCCTTTAGAGGGCGCAACAACCTTTGACATTCTTGATTAGCATTCTCGAAAGCTAATGTGGTTATCAGGATTTTGCCTGCTGCCCCATTACCCACAGTCTTCATTACAGCATCTTGGAGCCGAGCAACAAAATCAGGATAAGGTTCATTAGCACCCTGCAAAATCTTAACGAAAGACAAAGCAGTTTTTCCCAATGGTTCTACTTTACACCAAGCTTTTAAAAAAATGTCCTTTAACTTGTGATAATGCTATGTCATCGAGCCCAGATTGAGCCGCTACGGTAGCAAACTGACCAGTACCTGTTCATTGCTCCTCTGTTGGTCCTGGAGGATTTTTAGCGGCATTGCGGCGGGCCTGTTCTTTGGCATCTTCCAGCCACCAACTGCGTAACTGGAGCCACTGAGAGCGGTCCAAAACAGCCTTCCCCAAAGTCTCCCAATCAAGAGGCAAAAACAAATTCTCAGAGGAGAAAGAATCTAAAAGCCCCATGACAAAAGGAGATTGAGGGCCATAATTAGCAACAGCTGCCTCCATTTCTTTAAGGAACTTAAATTGAAGGACATTATACTGCACATTCACACCTCCTTGAGGAAATTGATCATTAAGGCCAAAAGGTTGCCTAGTAATGGGAAACAATTGTAGAGGATCCTCATCCTCTTGAGAATCCAATACCTCAATTACAGCTTTAGCAGTAGAAGCAGGGACAGTAAAAACCGTGCCTGAACGAGGTAGCATTTCCACCGGCGGTGGTGGTGGTGGAAAACTATCCTCCTCCTCTGCCTTGGGTGCTGATGGGGGTGGATGAGCCATGGGAAAAGTAAAAACAGGAGTGGGTGAAGGAGAAGGGTGAGGGGGAGATAACTGCAATTTTAAAATTTGTTGTAACAATTGAACAACGGGCTGAAGCTCCTTTTGAATTCCTGATTCCCTTTCCTGAGACACATCATTATACAAAGAACCTTCCCCATCAGTTACAGGATTATCTAAAGGAGAGGAAATGGCTATTGGAGACTTCAAAGATTCCTCATCTCCACCTTCCCCTTTTTCAGAGTCTGTCTCTAAGAGCTCCAAAGCCTGAGTAATAGAGGCACAGAGGGCCCACAAAGGTGCCGACATTACATCGCCGCGCTGATGCGCTTGACGAAGGGTCTTAACAACCTGTTGCCAATCTCGTTTATTTAATTGCACTTTAGTTTGATATTGAAACCAATAGCAATGTTGTTCCACATGAGCAAACAATTTCCGTAAAGTTCTCTCTTTGGTATCAACTCCAATTGAAAGGAAAAGCCCTTGTAATAATCTTAAATATTCTGAGGCCAAGGAACTGGAATTCCCCATAATGAAAGCTTAAGAAGGTTCCCCTTAACAATATCCGGGCTTTACCCGGTCCTAGGGGGTTCCCCTTCTTGTTCTCCCCTACTCACCCGTGCGAACCCTGCTCGCTGCGCCACTTATTGGGGTCCGTGCTGGGGGTGGTGGAGAATGAACAGACACAAAAGACAAAGACAAACAGAGAACATGGCGGCCGCACTCAGAGCCTCTGCCTCACTTTATTTATATTCCATAAACCTCACGTCAGCAGAAAGAACACAATGCAAAACAAACTTTCTTTACCCAGATGTAACCTTTTACTCAGTTCCTTGTCTTTATGCTCTTCTTTATCTGCCTGCCTTCTTGGCGCCTACGGGAGTTCATTAAAAGTTCAATTGGAGAGACTGTCCTTGAGCCCTATCTATTCTTAGCATACTGTTTTCAAAGGCCCCTGCACCTAACCAAAAAGAAGAAAGCTGGAGGTATCACGCTACTGACTTCAAACTATACTACAAGGCTACAATAACCGAAACAGCATGGCACTGGTACCAAACAGATATATAGACCAATGGAGCAGAACAGAGGCCTCAGAAATAACACCACACATCTAAAATCATCTGATCTTTGACAAACCTGACAAAAACAAGAAATGGGGAAAGGATTCCTTCTTTAATAAATTGTGTTGGGAAAACTGGCTAGCCACATGTAGATAGCTGAAAGCAGATCCCTTCCTTACACCTTACATAAAAATTAACTCAAGGTGAATTAAGGACTTAAATGTTAGACCTAAATCCATAAAAACCCTAGAAGAAAACCTTGGCAATACCATTCAGGACATAGGCATGGTCAAGGACTTCATGACTAAAACACCAAAAGCAATGGCAGTAAAAGCCAAAATGGAAAAATGGGATCTAATAAACTAAAGAGCTTCTGCATGGCAAAAGAAACTATCATCAGAGTGAAAAGGCAACCTACAGAATGGGAGAAAATGTTGGCAATCTACCCATCTGACAAAGGGCTAATATCCAGAATCTTCAAAGAACTCTAACAAATTTACAAGAAAAAAAACAACCCCATCAAAAAGTGAGCAGAGGATATGAACAGACATTTCTCAAAAGAAGATATTTATGCAGCCAACAGACACATGAAAAAATGCTCATCATCACTTGTCATCAAAGAAATGCAAATCAAAACCACAATGAGATACCATCTCATGCCAACTAGAATGGTGATCATTAAAAAGTCAGGAAACAACAAATGCTGCAGAGGATGTGGAGAAATAGAAATACTTTTACACTGTTGGTGGGAGTGTAAATTAGTTCAACCATTGTGGAAGACATTGTGGTGATTCCCCAAGGATCTAGAACTAGAAATACCATTTGACCCAGCAATCCCATTACTGGGTTTGTACCCAAAGGATTATAAATCATGCTAATATAAAGACACACGCACACACATGTTTATTGTGGCATTATTCACAATAACAAAGACTGGGAACCAACCTAAATGTCCATCAATGATAGACTGGATTAATAAAATATGGCACATATATACCATGGAATACTATCCAGCCATAAAAAAGGATGAGTTCGTGTTCTTTGCAGGGACATGGATGAAGCTGGAAACTATCATTCTCAGCAAACTAGCACAAACACAGAAAACCAAACTCCACATGTTCTCACTCATAGGTGGGACCTGAACAATGAGAACACTTGGACACAGGGTGGGGAACATCACACACTGAGGCCTGTTGGGGGGTGGGGCCCTGGGGAAGAGAGAGCATTAGGAGAAATACCTAATGTAAATGACGAGTTGGTAGGTGCAGCAAACCAACATGTCACATGTACACCTATGTATCATACCTGCATGTTGTGCACATGTACCCTAAAGTATAATAATAATAATAATAATAATAAAGATGTGTAAAAATCTCACTTCGTGGTCAAACTGGTTAAGATTAAATATAATTGTCTATAATTTCATTAAAATTGGGGTTAACATTAATAGTAAACTAATACAAGGGTAAAATTTGGCTTTCTCTTTTTAACAGGATTTTTATGTAATAGTAAGGGCTAATAAAAGGTTTTTGCTTTTTCAAATTTTTAATTCTTCATGTTGGAAAAACAAATAACTTGTGGTAATCTGAAATTCTATTCCATAAGATTAACTGTTTTAGACCTCTGACATCTTTAACAAGCTCCCCAAAGTCAAACTTCAGTCTCAAGGTTGTCTTTTCTGATTACTGACTTTTTGCTGCTACAAAGAGTCCCTAAAGCATTAAAAAGAAAGGCAAACAGAATTACTTAATATGTTTAGGAACATGGGATTGTCAAAATGATGTCTTTTTTTTCAGTTTATATTTGAGTGTATAATATTAACATTTGTTCCAAAACCATACGGGGTGTCCAAGGTTCTAATGTCTAAATATGTGCTTCAATCAAAATTAACGTTGTTATGTTGGGTCATTGTAAACTGCAGATAACCAAATTTTTTTGTCAATCATGTTTCTCACTGTAACCCTGGACATTTTGTCGTTGGCAGACAATTTTCTTGTTTTAATCCTCTTAAAAAATGGCTTCTAATCAGCTGTGGAACTTTAACAGGTGCTCTCAAATGCGGGCTTCTGATAAGAGATAAAAGTACAGAACTCATAAAAAGTGAAAATATTTATGGATATCAAGCAGAACAAAGTTAATAGAATAGATTTAGTTAATAGAAAACTAAAGCAATGTTTTTAACTGTCACTTAAAACATTGCTAATTCTTATTTTGTTTTTCAGAGTCAGAACTCTCTCAAAAGTTTTAAACAATTGAGCAAGGTGTACTGCTGTAAACATAATTTGGACCCTGTCTGTTTCTCTTTGCCTGGTTCTGCTAAAAATCAAAAACTAGTTCTAAGTATTCTTAACTTACAATATAGTTATTTGCAGCAGTGAAACAAAAATCAATTTTCTTTTCTTTCCTTTTTTTTTTTTTTTTTTTTTGAGACATAGTCTCGCTCTGTCTGTGGCTGGCATGCAGTGGCAAAATCTCAGCTCACTGCAACCTTGTCTCCTGGGTTCAAGTGAGTCTCCTGTTTCAGTCTTCTGAGTAGCTGGGACTACAGGCGTGCAACACCACGGCCAGCTAATTGTTATATTTTTAGTATAGATGGTGTTTAGTATAGATGGTTGGCCAGGATGGTCTGAATCTCTTGACTTCCTGATTATCCCACCTCAGTCTCCGAGAGTGCTGGGATGACAGGCATGAGCCACCACGCCCAGCTAAAAAATCCATTTTCTTACGCAATGAAACACAATAGAAAAATGCTAGTTGTTTTACCAAGGCTTTAACTGGAAGGGTGTGTTTTCCTTTAAGAAATCAAGTTTAAGTTGCAAAGCCAGTAACAGTCTCTTGGGAAAGCTGGTCTCATACCTTGTCTACACAGTCCTCATACAGAGTTCCTGGCCTGTGGTGAGTAAAACATGTCACTTTCTAACAGACTCAGAAACACTATGCTCTTGGAACCTCAAAAAATACAGAAGTTTACCCAACTCAGGTATTTATCCATGGCTTGGCCCAGGTTTAAAAAGTCCTGTCTAAGATTTCTTTTGGAACAGAGTTTCACCAAAGCCTATCAAAAAGTCCTATGTAGAGGTAGTTATTCTTGCTGTACTATGATCAAATAGTCAGGCCAAGTATAATGCTAAAGTCTATTTTGCAAACAATTCAGTCTATTCTGAGTTGTTTTTAACAAAACAAAATCTTAAAAAAAAAAAATTATCTTTCAAAACTTACCATACATTTCTTATGAACTTCTAGTCTCATTCATTGTTTTAAAGTTTTTGATGATATTTTAAACTAACCCTGCTTATTCCTATAAGCCAACCAGTGATCTCTGCCTGCAACTCAGAAAAAATAGAAAGGGATGGGTAATGTGAAAATCTAAATCAATATTCTAGTTCTAATCAATTATTCTGCAAATCCTGCTGGGTGATGAAGATAAATAAGGTGCCAATAACCCAGAGGCTTCTTTATTTTTTTATTTTTTTTTATTTTTTTTGAGACGGAGTCTCGCTCTGTAGCCCAGGCTGGAGTGCAGTGGCCGGATCTCAGCTCACTGCAAGCTCCGCCTCCCAGGTTTAGGCCATTCTCCTGCCTCAGCCTCCCGAGTAGCTGGGACTACAGGAGCCCGCTACCTCGCCTGGCTAGTTTTTTGTATTTTTTAGTAGAGACGGGGTTTCACGGTGTTCGCCAGGATAGTCTCGATCTCCTGACCTCGTGATCCGCCTGTCTCGGCCTCCCAAAGTGCTGGGATTACAGGCTTGAGCCACCGCGCCCGGCCTCCAGAGGCTTCTTTTATCAGAATGTAAGATAAAAGGAGCTAACCAAAGCCAAGCCTTATGCACCCAAATCTTAGCAAACATAAGTATAGCTACCAGTTATTGGGGTGTGTCAGCAGTCTCAACATTTTTAGGCTTTTCCTACCCTCCTTGTATCATTTCAATGTATGTCCTCTGGTAAATCAGATTGTTTCTTTTTCCCTAAAAACTACCAAGCTCCAAGTGGTAATGCAAATGGAATGACGCATAAACACATGTTTCTTCTGAGACACTTAAACCAGCCCTAGAAGAAATTCTAACTGTTGTTTTCTACACAGCACCACTCTCCACCGAGGCATAGCCAAAGATATCAATGCCTAATCTCCCTAACAGCAGTTAGGGTCTCCACTCCTGACAGGGGACTGAGAGGGATTAGCTAGCTAGCCTAAGGTAGACAGCAAGGGAAGGGTCCCTGGAGAACCCCTAACCCATGAGTCAGTGCCTCATAATCACATACCCACCAAGTCAGGCATAATGGCACACACCTGCAATCCCAGTGACTCAGGAAGCATGAGAATTGCTTGACCCTCGGAGGTGGAGGTTGCAGTGAACTGGGATCACACCATTGCACTCCACCCTGGGTAACAGAGTGAAAGTCAGTCTCAAGAAAAAAAAAATCACCTTTTATCAATATTTTAATTGTTTTATGTCTGAATACTTAAGCATCAAGGACAGGACATTGAATGATGATAAGGGATATTTAAATTTATAAAGTAAAAAATGATCATCGGAGTCTAATAATTGATAAATACAACAAATAATTCTTCATAGAATTATTCTGGGTATGTTTGACAAACAAGAAGGTGGCATAGGACCTTCTTGTCCTACTCATGTGAAGAGTTCTTCTCTCTCACTTTAGTCTCAATTCCCTACCTTAGAGCTAGCACATACTCACATACAAAGAATAAGAAAAGTTAACTTATTTTCTTAGAAGGTTGTGATTCACATTTTATTCTATTACATCTTTTCTGCATTGCTGTTATAATACTGTTGAAATGCACCCTCTTTCACCAGAATACTTTTCTGAATCTGAATAGACTGACACTGGAGAAGATTAGCTCAGCACACTCACTTGAACGATCCCTTTGCTTTTCAGGCAGTAAAAATACCTTTGAGGAGTGAAAATAAAGTGACTGCGGATTAAGCAGAGAGTCATAAACGGAAAAACATTTGTCAATTGTTTGAAGATTACATTGCATGGTCTACAACTTAAAATATAAAATGGGGTTCCAAGATGGCCGAATAGGAACAGCTCTAGCCTCCAGCTCCTAGCGTGAGTGACACAGAAGACAGGTGATTTCTGCATTTCCAACTGAGGTACTGGGTTCATCTCACTGGGGCGTGTTGGACAGTGGGTGCAGGACAGTGGGTGCAGCCCACCAAGCGAGAGCCAAAGCAGGGTGAGGCATCGTCTCACCCAGGAAGTGCAAGGGGGAAGGGAATTTCCTTCCTGGCCAAAGGAAACTGTGACACACAACACCTGGAAAATCAGGTCACTCCCACCCTAATACTACACTTTACCAAGAGTCTTAGCAAATGGCACACCAGGAGATTATATCCTGTGCTTGGTTCAGAGGGTCCCATGCCCACAGAACCTCCCTCATTGCTAGCACAGCAGTCTGAGATCTAACTGCAAAGTGGCAGCGAGGCTGGGGGAGGGGTACCTGCCATTGCTGAGGCTTGCGTAGGTAAACAAAGCAGCCTGGGAGCTCGAACTGGGTGGAGCCCACTGCATCTCAAGGAGGCCTGCCTGCCTCTGTAGACTCTACCTCTGGGGACAGGTCATAGCCAAACAAAAGGCAGCAGAAACATCTGAAGATTTAAATGTCCTTGTCTGACAGCTTTGAAGAGAGTAGTGGTTCTCCCAGCATGGAGTATGAGATCTGAGAACAGACAGACTGCCTCCTCAAGTGGGTCCCTGACCCCCAAGTAGCCTAACTGGGAGACAACCCCCACCACAGGCAGACAGACACCTGACACCTCACATGGCCAGGTACCCCTCTAAGATGAAGCTTCCAGAGGAACAATCAGGCAGCAACATTTGCTGCTCAGCAATATTCACTCTTCTGCAGTCTCCGCTGCTGATACCCAGGCAAACAGGGTCTGGAGTGGAGCTCCACCAAACTCCAAGAGACCTGCAGCTGAGGGTCCTGAATGTTAGAAGGAAAACTAACAAACAGAAAGGACATCCACACCAAAACCCCATCTGCACATCACCATCATCAAAGACCAAAGGTAGATAAAACCACAAAGATGGGGAAAAAACAGAGCAGAAAAGCTGGAAATTCTGAAAATCATGAGTGCCTCTCCCCCTCCAAAGGAATGCAGCTCCTCGCCAGCAACAGAACAAAGCTGGATGGAGAATGACTTTGACGAGTTGAGAGAAGAAGGCTTCAGACAATCAAACTTCTCCGAGCTACAGGACGAAGTTTCAACCCATCTCAAAGAAGCTAAAAACCTGGAAAAAAGATTTGATGAATGGCTAACTAGAATAACCAATGTAGAGAACTCCTTAAATGATCAGATAGAGCTGAAAGCCATGTCACAAATGCACAAGCTTCAGTATGTGACAAATGCACAAGCTTCAGTAACCGATTTTATTGACTGGAAGAAATGGTATCGGTGATTGAGGATCAAATGAATGAAATGAAACGAGAAGTGTAGAGAAAAAAGAGTAAAAGGAAATGAGCAAAGCCTCCAAGAAATATGAGACTATGTGAAAAGACCAAATCTACGTCTGATTGGTGTACCTGAAAGTGACGGGGAGAATGGAACCAAGTTGGAAAACACTGCAGGATATTATCCACGAGAACTTCCCCAACCTAGTAAAGCAGGCCAACATTCAAATTCAGGAAATACAGAGAACACCACAAAGATACTCCTCGAGAAGAGCAACTCCAGACACATAATTGTCAGATTCACCAAAGTCTAAATGAAGGAAAAAATGTTAAGAGCAGCCAGAGAGAAAGGTCGGGTTACCCACAAAGGGAAGCCCATCAGACTAACAGCAGATCTCTCAGCAGAAACTCTCCAAGCCAGAAGAGAGTGGGGGCCAATATTCAACATTCTTAAAGAAAAGAATTTTCAACCCAGAATTTCATAACCAGCCAAACTAAGTTTCACAAGTGAAGGAGAAATAAAATCCTTTACAGACAAGCTACTGCTGAGAGATTTTGTCACCACCAGGCCTGCCCTACAAGAGATCCTGAAGGAAGCACTAAACATGGAAAAGAACAACAGGTACCAACCACTGCAAAAACATGCCAAAATGTAAAGACCATTGATGCTAGGAAGAAACTGCATCACCTAATGAGCAAAATAACCAGCTAATATCATAATGACAGGATCAAGTTAACACATAACAATATTAACATTAAATGTAAATGGGCTAAATGTTTCAATTAAAATACACAGACTGGCAAATTAGATAAAGACTCAAGACCCTCAGTTTGCTGTACTCAGGACAGAGTACACCTGCAGAGACACACATAGGTTCAAAATAAAGGGATGGAGGAAGATCTACCAAGCAAATGGAAAACAAAAAAAAGGCAGGGGTTGCAATCCTAGTCTCTGATAAAACAGACTTTAAACCAACAAAGATCAAAAGAGACAAAGAAGGCCATTACATAATGGTAAAGCGATCAATTCAACAAGAAGAGCGAATTATCCTAAATATATATGCACCCAATACAGGAGCACCCAGATTCATAAAGCAAATCCTTAGAGACTTACAAAGAGACTGAGACTCCCACACAATAATAATGGGAGAATTTAACATCCCACTGTCAACATAAGACAGATCAATGAGACAGAAAGTTAACAAGGATATCCAAGAATTGAACTCAGCTCTGCACCAAGTGGACCTAATAGACATCTACAGAACTCTCCACCCCAAATCAACAGAATATACACTCTTCTCAGCACCATATCACACTTATTCCAAAATTGACCACATAGTTGGAAGTAAAGCACTCCTCAGCAAATGGAAAAGAACAGAAATTATAACAAACTGTCTCTCAGACCACAGTGCAATCAAACTAGAACTCAGGATTAAGAAATTCAAAAAAAACCACTCAACTACATGGAAACTGAACAACCTGCTCCTGAATGACTACTGGGTACATAACGAAATGAAGGCAGAAATAAAGATGTTCTTTGAAACCAATGAGAACAAAGATACAACATACCAGAATCTCTGGGACACATTTAAAGCAGTGTGTAGAGGGAAATTTATAGCACAAATTCCCATAAGAGAAAGCTGGAAAGATCTAAAATTGACACACTAACATCACAATTAAAAGAATTAGAGAAGCAAGAGCAAACACATTCCAAAGCTAGCAGAAGGCAAGAAATAACTAAGATCAGAGCAGAACTGAAGGAGATAGAGACATAAAAATCCTTCAAAAAAAATCAATGAATCCAGGAGCTGGTTTTTTGAAAAGATCAACAAAATTGATAGACCACTAGCAAGACTAATAAGAAAGAAAAGAGAGAAGAATCAAATAGATGCAATAAAAAATGATAAAGGGGATATCACCACCAATCCCATGGAAATACAAACTACCATCAGACAATACTATAAACACGCCTAAGCAAACAAACTAGAAAACCTAGAAGAAATGGATAAATTCCTGGACACATACACTCTCCCAAGACTAAACCAGGAAGAAGTTGAATCCCTGAAAAGACCAATAACAGGCTCTGAAATTGAGGCAGTAATTAATAGCCTACCAATCAAAAAAAGTCCAGGACCAGACGGATTCACAGCCAAATTCTACCAGAGGTACAAAATGGTACCATTCCTTCTGAAACTATTCCAATCAATAGAAAAAGAGGGAATCCTCCCTAACTCATTTTATGAGGCCAACATCATCCTGATACCAAAGCCTGGCAGAGGCACAACAAAAAAAAGAGAATTTTAGACCAATATCCCTGATGAACATCGATATAAAAATCCTCAATAAAATACTGGCAAACCGAACCCAGCAGCACATCAGAAGTCTTATCCACCATGATCAAGTGGGCTTCATCCATCCCTGAAATGTAAGGCTAGTTCAATATATGCAAATCAGTAAACGTAATCCAGCATATAAACAGAACCAAAGACAAAAACCACATGATTATCTCAATAGATGCAGAAAAGGCCTTTGACAAAATTCAACAGCCCTTCATGCTAAAAACTCTCAATAAATTTAACATTGATGTAATGTATTTCAAAATAATAAGAGCTATTTATGACAAACCTACAGCCAATATCATACTCAATGGGCAAAAACTGGAAGCATTCCCTTTGAAAACTGGCACAAGACAGGGATGCCCTCTCAGCACTCCTATTCAACATAGTGTTGGAAGTTCTGGCCAGGGCAATCAGCCAGGAGAAAGAAAAAAGGAGTATTCAGTTAGGAAAAGAGGAAGTCAAATTGTCCCTGTTTGCAGATGACATGATTGTATATTTAGAAAACCCCATCGTCTCAGCCCAAAATCTCCTTAAGCTGATAAGCAACGTCAGCAGAGTATCAGGATACAAAATCAATGTGCAAAAATTGCAAGCTTTCTTACAGACTAGTATCAGAGAAACAGAGCCAAGTCATGAGTGAACTCCCATTCACAATTGCTTCAAATAGAATAAAATACCTAGGAATCCAATTTACAAGGGATGTGAAGGACCTCTTCAAGGAGAACTACAAACCACTGCTCAATGAAATAAAAGAAGACACAAACAAATGGAAGAATATTCCATGCTCATGTATCAATATCATGAAAATGGCCATACTGCCCACGGTAATTTATAGATTCAATGCCATCCCCATTAAGCTACAAATGATTTTCTTCACAGAATTGGAAAAAACTACTTTAAAGTTCATATGGAACCAAAAAAGAGCCCGTATTGCCAAGACAATCCTAAGCCAAAAGAACAAAGCTGGAAGCATCACAATACCTGACTTCAAACTATACTACAAGGCTACAGTAACCAAAACAGCATGGTGCTGCTACCAAAACAGAGACATAGAACAGTGGAACAGAACAGAACCCTCAGAAATAATACCACACATCTACAACCATGTGATCTTTGACAAACCTGACAAAAACAAGAAATGGGGAAAGGATTCCCTATTTAATAAATGGTGCTGGGAAAACTGGCTAGCCATAAGTAGAAAGCTGATACTGGATCCCTTCCTTATGCCTTATACAAAAATTAATTCAAGATGGACTGGAGACTTCAATGTTAGACCTAAAACCATAAAAAGCCTAGAAGAAAACCTAGGTAATACCATTCAGGACATAGGCATGGGCAAGGACTTCATGTCTAAAACACCAAAAGCAATGGCAACAAAAGCCACAATTGACAAATGGGATCTAATTAAAGAGCTTCTGCACAGCAAAAAAAAAAAAAAAAAAAAAAAAAAAAAAAAAAAAACTACCATCAGAGTGAACAGGCAACCTACAGAATAGGAGAAAAATTTTGCAATCTACTCATCTGACAAAGGGATAATATCCAGAACCTACAAAGAATTCAAACAAATTTACAAGAAAAAAACAAACAACCCCATCAAAAAGTGGGCAAAGGATATGAGCAGACACTTCTCAAAAGAAGACATTTATGCAGCCAACAGACACATGAAAAAATGCTCATCATCCCTAGCCATCAGAGAAAAGAAAATCAAAATCACAAAGAGATACCATCTCACACCAGTTAGAATGACAATCATTAAAAAGTCAGGAAACAACAGGTGCTGGAGAGGATGTGGAGAAATAGGAACACTTTTTCACTGTCGGTGGGACTGTAAACTAGTTCAACCATTGGGGAAGACAGTGTGGTGATTCCTCAAGGATCTAGAACTAGAAATACCATTTGACCCAGCCATCCCATTACTGGGTATATACACAAAGGATTATAAATCATGCTGCTATAAAGACACATGCACACGTATGTTTATTGCAGCACTATTCACAATGGCAAGACTTGGAACCAACACAAATGTCCATCAATGACAGACTGGATTAAGAAAATGTGGCACATATACACTATGGAATACTATGTAGCCATAAAAAAGAATGAGTTCATTCCTTTGTAGAGACATGGATGCAGTTGGAAACCATCATTCTCAGCAAACTATCACAAGAACAGAAAACCAAACACTGCATGTTCTCACTCATAGATGGGAATTGAACAATGAGAACACTTGGACACAGGAAGGGGAACATCACACACCAGGGCCTGTCGTGGGGTGGGGACAGGGGGGAGGGATAGCATTAGGAGACATACCTAATGTAAATGATGAGTTAATGGGTGCAGCACACCAACATGGCACATGTATACATATATAACAAATCTGCACGTTGTGCACATGTACCCTAGAACAAAGTATAATTAAAAAAGAAAAAATAATAAAATATAAAATGCATAACATAAATACTGCGCAATAGAATAAAAATGATGGAGTTGACCACAAAGGACAGCCAATGCTGTATTATAGCAATACAGAAAAATATATATCTACTGTCAGAAGAAGGTAACTTGAAGGATTTGAGAGATGTTCTCTAAGAATGTAAAAATATTTTCAGTTTTAGATTCTGTAATAAATGTTTCTTAAGCATTTTTAATTTTCAAAAAAATTTGAGTGCATTCCTTGTCAGCTTAGTTTTCCTGAAGAATTTAAATATAATAGAGTAAAATAATACCTATTAAAAATAACTCTTCTGGTAATAGAGAAGTTTAATTTTTAGATTAAAAAAGTAAACTTTTACAAAATTATATGCAGACCAATTTAATCAGAAGCTACTTTGTTACAACTGTGAGAAATGACATAAAGATTCAACTTTTATGTCAGCTGGGAGAGAAAATGATTACTAAGGGCTAGAAAATTGGTTTCACTAATCAATGTTGATTTTTATTGTTATTTTGTCTCAAATTATGTTAATAACAAAGTAATGGCCTTGATCCAAAACAATTTTTAAAAACTTATATAGTATAAAATTAAAATGTTTCTAGAAATAAAAAAAGAGATATATAAATAAATAAGAAAAGAAAAAAAGTGGATTACTCACAATAGCTAAGGTATGAAATCAACCTAAGTGTCCATCAACAGGTGAATGAATTTTAAAAAGTGATATATTTACACAAGGGAATGCTATTTATTTCTTAAAAAGAAAGAAGTCTTGGAGGTGGGCTCAGCAGTCTGTGCCTTAGCAAGCCTTGCAGATATTCTGATGCAACCAAAGTTTGAGGGACACTGCAAAGGATAGTGTCCATATGATTGCTGGGTCACCCCACCTATCCTGAAAGTGAGGAACATCCCGAGTGAGACCAGTTAGCATATTGTAGCTCTTTCTCCAGCCACAACCAGAAAGTCTTTGCTTCCCCTTTGCCTTCCACCACGATGGGAAGTTTCCTGAAGCCTCTGTAGCTGTGCAAAACTAGAAAAAGATGCACACCCAAAAGCCTCATTTGAAACTTCCAGACAGAAACCAAGCATTTGGAAAGTCTCTTTGGACAGTTTTAAACACAATTGCAGAAAAGAAAGCAACCTTACTCAGTGAGATGATGATGAGAATGAAGACTTTTATGATGATCTACTTCCACTTAATAGTGACTTTACAATCCTTAACACTGCACTCAGCTACCAAGCCAATGAATAAGATTGTGCATCACAGTTGAAATCTGTTCTCTACTCCTTTTGTAGTTGTTCTGAATTGGGTACCAGAAGTCAATTGTCTCATTATTAACATAGCTTCTAAACTGATTCATTTTTGTGACACATAATGACTGTTAGTTGAGTTCTAGTTGTATGTTAAAAAATGCTGATAAAAAATATTTCTACAGAGACGACAGTCAATTAAAATTAACTGTGAGTTATGCTAGGAGCTATACTTAATTCATTTAGACTTTATTTGGTCATTTTAAAAATATATTTCAAAGAAGAAAAATTTTTTTAAAAAGTCTTTTTATTTTCAACAACATTGATGAACCTGGAAGACATTAGGTTAAGTGAAATAAGCCAGCACACACACAAAATAATAAAAAATTATCTCATTTCTATGTAGAGTATTAAAAATTCAAACTCACTCCAGGTGTGAAGTGGCGGCCTTGTGTGTGATCTTTCTGCCCTCCCCAAGTTTGTATTTTCGACATTAAAGTCTACTTCTTAACTAAAAGTTTTAAATTGGAAAATAAAAAAAACTCAAACTCATAAAAGCAAAGAGTAGAATGATGATTGCCTGAAGCTGGAGGTGGAGGAGATGGTGGTCAAAAGTAAAGAGTCTTTGCTACATCTCTTACCTTAACAAATAAGTTATTCTTCTCTTTTTTTAAATCACCAGGGAATTGAATTATTTCCTGAAGAATTACAACTGAAAGAATAACATATTTATTAAAGCAATGAAGGTTGTATACTGAAATTTCAGAGGCTTGGCAAAATAATATATATTCTGCTCAAATCACCATTTCCTTTTTTTTTTCTGATTAAGAGGACTTTTTCATGGTCTTTCAGGGATTATATTTTCGTTCACCTTCTATCTGCATTCTCTTTCTTCAGCCAATTGATTAAAAAAGAGATGCAGAGGCCGGGCGCGGTGGCTCAAGCCTGTAATCCCAGCACTTTGGGAGGCCGAGATGGGCGGATCACGAGGTCAGGAGATCGAGACAATCCTGGCTAATATGGTGAAACCCCGTCTCTACTAAAAATACAAAAAACTAGCCGGGCGAGGTGGTGGGCGCCTGTAGTCCCAGCTACTCGGGAGGCTGAGGCAGGAGAATGGCGTAAACCCGGGAGGCGGAGCTCGCAGTGAGCTGAGATCCGGCCACTGCACTCCAGCCTGGGCGACAAAGCGAGACTCCGTCTCAAAAAAAAAAAAAAAAAAAAGAGATGCAGAGAAGACACATTTTCTTCTCATCCACACATCACTTTCACTTGCTATTAGTCAAGGTGATTTGAGCTGAGAATAGCAGTTTTCTATCATGAAAGCAACTTCTCAGAAATAACACTCGGAAACAAAACTATAAATCTTTCAACAAAAGCTAACGTATTTTAAGCAAAATAAGCATATGCAGCAATAATAAAATGCTTGTGGTAGAATGGATTTATTTTATTTCTATTGAGTTCAGATAAGATTTTACCAAAAGCTAGCAAATATAGAGCAGAAAAAAGAATACTTCTGAAACAAGAATATTGTAAATGAAGGTAATTTGTCAATAGAAATAAGAATATGACCTCAGGTTAATAATCTCATCTACAGTTGTACAACACCAAATGCTATTTTTTATTATAAACTGTATTTCATATAAGTATTCAATTTATATCATCCTCTTTCACTATTTCAATGCCTTCTCCACTTTGTATCAGTAGAAAACAGGTCAGCTGCTTCCAAGAAAGCAGGCAATGCTCTTCTCACTTTGATGATGACGAAGAGCACTTGTTTCGTTGATAAACCTGGTTGATTTTTTGTATTTAGTAGACAATGGTTTCACCTTGTTGGCCAGGTTGGTCTCAAACTCCTGACCTCAGGTGATCCATCCTCTTCAGCCTCCCAAAAGACTGAGATGACAGGCGTGAGCCACCACACTTGGCCCAGATTTATTCTTTTAGTCTGAAGTTGTCTTGGCTATTTGAACTCTTTAATTCTTTTGTATATATATTTAGAATCGTTTTTCTAATTCTATAAAAAAGCGTCATGGATAGTCTTGATAAAAACAGCACTTAATCTGTAGGTTGCTTTAGGCAGAATGACCATTTTAACTATATTATTTGAATCCATGAGCATCCAGTATTTTTCTATTTATTTGCATTCTCTCTCATTTCTTTCAGCATTGCAGTTCTTTGTAGAGATATTTTACCCCCTTGACTTAATGTATTTCTAGGTAATTTTTTTGTGTGTGGCTATTGTAAATAGAGCTCTTTTTTTAATTTTGTTCTGTTTATTATTGGCGTATAAAATTCTATGTATTTGTGTTGATTTTGTATTCTGAGATTTTTTTGAAGTCTTTAGGCTTAGGAGTCTTTTGGTGAAATCCTTAAAGTATTCTAGGTAGAGAAATATATCATCAATAAAGATAATTTGACTTCCTTTGCTATTTGGATTCCTTTTATTTTTCTGGCTAGGACTCCATTACTATGTTCAGTAGGACTGTTTAGGATGGATATTCTCATCTTATTTTTATTCTTATGGAGAATGCATCTACTTTTTGCTTTTTTAGTATGTTTGTTAAGGATTTGTCATAGATGACTCTCATTCTTTTGAGGTATGTCTCATCAATCTCTAGTGTGTTGAGAATATTTTTGAGTCAATATTGGATTTTCTTGAATGCTTTCTCTGCCCCTACTGTGTTAATTAAATATTTTTTCTTTTAATTATCTTTACATGGTGAATCACACTTACTGACTTGCATATGATGAAACATCTTTGTATTTATGGAATAAAGCTCACATGATAGTAGCAAAATAACTTTGATTTGCTTTTGAATTCAGTTTGCTAGTATTTCATGGAGGATTATTGTTCCAATGTTCACCCAGAATATTGACCTGTAGTTTCCTTCGTTATGTTTTCACTAGATTTTAGTTTCACATAATTCACTGATTTCATGCAATTAGGTTGAAATGCCACCTTGATTTTTTGGAATACTCAGTAGGATTAGGACCAGCTTATCTTTGTATATGTAGTAAAATATGGCTGTGGTTTCATATGATCCAGGGCTTTTTATGGTTAGTAGTTTTATTATTACTTATTCAATGTCATTACACATTTTACATTTTTGCTCTGTTAAAGACTTCTGTTATTTTCTGTCAATATTGGGAAGTTTTGTATATCCAGGAGTTTATCTATTTTCTCTAAATTTTCTACTTTGCATGCATGTTCACAGAAGTCTCTGAAGATATTTTTAAATCTATGTATAATCAGATGTGATTTCTCATCTCTAACATTTAAATAAATGCCGAATAAGAGTTTAACAAAATTCGACATTTCTTCATAAATTTCTGAAAAAAGGAGGTATAGGACAAATGAACCTCAAGCCAATAATTGCCACATATAACACACACATACACACAAAAAGCACAGCTAATAACATACTAAACAGGGAAATCTTGTAAGCTTTTACTCTAAGAGCAGACAAAAATGCCCACTTTCTTCAGTCTTATTAAACATAGTACTAACTATCCACGAAAGAAAAATTAGAAAATAAAAATCAAAGCACTGAGATTAGAAAAAATGTTAAATTATTCCGGTGTAATTTTTATTTCTATACATAATTTTAAGTAAATGAAAGCCTAAGACATTACTAAAAATTAGTAGGACTAATAAATGTATTAAACTTGCAGAATACAAAAGCAACATACAAGTGTCAGTAGAATTTCTATACATTGACAACTATCATTAAATGAAATTAAAGAAATTAAACACAATTGGAAAAATATTAATCATAAAATGGCGTTACTAATATTGTTAAACATCTGTATTATACAAAATGATGTACGGCTATAATGCAACCTCTACCGAAATACCAGTGACATAATTAACAAATTTTTAAAAATACATCTAAAATTTATAGGGTACCACAAAAGGCCCTGAATAGCCAAAGTAATCAAGCAATAGAAAAAGTGAAGGTATCTGACTTTGAGATATACTAAAAAGCTATAGTAAAAAAAAAAAAAAAAAAAGTGTGTGGTACCTGAATTAAAACACACAAGCGACTAGAGAAGAAAGAGGAAACCAGAAATATATTGATGTATTTACAGCCATCTGATTTTTAAATAATGGTGGCAATTTCTTAGGGAAAAGGCAGCATCTTCAATAAATGGTGTTGAGAAACTTTATATCCACATATACAAGAATATAATAAGACCCTCAACTAATACCATATATAAATAAATTCGATACTTAAATAAAATAAAAACACAAAATAAATTAGATACTTAAAATAAAAACACAAAATAAATTAGATACTTAAATATAAGATCTAAAACTCTGAAACTACTATAAACAACATAGATTGAAAGCCCTGTAACACTGGTTGGGCAGTGACTTTTAAAATTTGACTTCAAATCCCAAGGAGCAAATTGAAAACACAGATAAATCAGATTATTTTAAATTTAAAAACTGCTGCACGGAATATAATACAATCAACAGGATGAGGAAACCAAAAAATGGAAGAAAATATTTGCAAATCATAAATGTGATAAGGGATTAATATCAAAACTACATAACAAAATCAAATGACTATACAACAAAAAACAAATAACTATTAAAAATGAGAAAAAGGCTTAAATATTTTTCAGAAAAAGATATACATACGGCCAACAGATATATTAAAAACATGCTCAACGTCAATTATTATCAAGGAAAGGCAAGCAAAAAAAAGAACTATGAGATACCAACTCACTTCTGTTAGAAGGACTCTAAGAAGAAAAAGTGTTGGTAGAATTCTGAAGAAAAGAAAATGCTTGCACACTATTTGTTTGAATGTAAGTGAGGACAGCCATTATGAAAAACAAAATAGTTTTCTTAAAAAACTTAAAAATCAAACTACCATATAACAATTGCACCACTGTATATCCAAAACAAATGAAATTAGAATGAAGAAACATTTGCACTTCTAGGTTGTTTGCAGCACTCTTCACGTGTAAAATATATAAAATCAACAGTTCAACATCCAATGAGTAAATAAAGGCAATGTGGTAGATATACACAATGGAATAATATTCATCTTTAAACAACAAAAATTCTATTATTTTCAATCACATGGATTACCCTGGAGGACATTATATTAGTTGAAATAAGGGAAGCACAGAAAGATTAATGTCTCATCATTTCACTTACACATGGATTCTAAAAAAGTTAATCTCATCGATGTAGAGTAAACTGGTGACCACCAAATGCCAAGGTATTTAGAAGAAATGGGGGGATTGAAAGATGCCTGTCAAATAATACATAATTATACTTGGACAAAAGAAATAATTTCGGTCGGGCGCGGTGGCTCAAGCCTGTAATCCCAGCACTTTGGGAGGCCGAGACGGGCGGATCATGAGGTCAGGAGATCGAGACCATCCTGGCTAACACGGTGAAACCCTGTCTCTACTAAAAAATACAAAAAACTAGCCGGGCGAAGTGGCGGGCGCCTGTAGTCCCAGCTACTTGGGAGGCTGAGGCAGGAGAATGGCGTGTACCCGGGAGGCGGAGCTTGCAGTGAGCTGAGATCCGGCCACTGCACTCCAGCCTGGGCGACAGAGCATGACTCCGTCTCAAAAAAAAAAAAAAAAAAAAAAAAAAAAAAAAAAAAAAAGAAATAATTTCAAGAGACTTATTGTACAGCATGATGACTATAGTTCATAATGTATTTGTATTTTTGAAAAATGTTTAAAATTTCATGTTGTCTAACCATAAAAATGTTAACAATATAAGATAAAGTATTAATTACCTAGTTCTAAGCATTTGACAATGTATATATATACTTCAAAATGTTGTTTAATGAAATACACATTTTATTTGTCAAGTTAAGAATAACAATGTTTCAAATACTGTCTGTCTCTTTGCTGTTTTCTCATTTGTCAGTCATAACCACAGGAACTTTGATGTTTAACAGTATGTTCTGAACCCAGCACAGTACATGGGAGAAGTCAAAGACTTTAGGACTTTTATTTTAAGCTTGGGGCACCTGAAGTTATTGGTGCTTATGGGAATAGTATGAAAGACACGAAAAGGGCAGGCTTGCTTATGCTCACATGATTGGCCACTGTGTGATCACAGTAAACTGGTTTGCATGCAAACTAACAGGAAATGTTTTAATCCAAAAGCTGCCATTATCTCCAAACGTTTTCAGAGAAAATCATCTAGGAGATCACTACAGTTAGGTGACTAAGAATATAAACTGTAGATTAAACTTCAACCACTAAAACATTTCTTTAAAAAATGAGTGATAAATTTCTCCAAATTGTAGTATCAATATAGAAAATAAGTATTATTCCAAATTTACAGCAGTTATTTTATTGTTTTGCAGTCTTTAACATTCACACTTTAAATAGAGGATTTTGCATGGAAATGTAAGTTGTTCTGTAAGTACATCCTAAATAACTAAATTTAAAATTGCTATTAATTCTCTTAAAAATTTAATTTTTATATGTATGTTCTAGCAAATTACATATTTGCCACACTTTGTATAAAAGCCTAACATTTTTCTTTTACAAAGAAACACCATGATGATTTAATCCTCTCTTCGGTAGACAATGTATGTCTTTTATGTTAATTAGCCAATCTTAAAGTTATATTTATAAGCAAACTTTCCAGTCAAAACCAATTTTTCAGTGCATTAAAAAATACCAATGTCCTCCTTAAAACCTACAACATACCGTGTGAAACCACATGGCAGGAAAACAACAGTGAGAAAACTGTAGTCGTAACACAGAAAAAGAAGGTCTGTGATGCATATATGGTTTGAATGCACATAAAAGGATAAAACTTAGATAATTAGGGCATGAATGAAGCATTTCTCTTTAAATTCAGCAAGATTCAGCTTTGCAGCCTGGAAAAAATGTTCTCACATGAAGAATAAATGTTATTTCTTTGCAATTGGTATTTTCCATCTCTGACTTGAAGTTACAAACTAACTTTAGCAGGAATATTTATGACTAATTATGGAGCATCTGTTATACACTGAACACCATCATGTTTGTTTGCTACATTTATATATAAAAGCATCCACATGACTTATGAAGCTTCCCTAGTACTTACTGAAACAAATTGACTCAATAAATAAAATTTACTTATGTCACTTATAAAAAGTTAAGGGAATAATTAAAGAAAAGTAAGCTTATATAGGGTTCTAGAAGCTAATGGAATGTTTTAACTAAATAAAATGTAATAATACACAAATTGTGGAATTACTTCTAAAAATAATTTTGTGTGCATGATGAAATTTTATAAAAATTATTCTTATAACTACAAATGAGCTCAGATAATAAATACTTCATAAACTATAAAAAAAAAAAAAAAAGAGGAAACAAAAAGATTATGGGTCTAGGCCGGGCATGGTGGCTTACACCTGTAATCCCAGCACTTTGGGAGGCTGAGATGGCTGGATCACCTGAGGTCAGGAGTTCGAGACAAACCTGGCCAACATGGTGAAACCCCATCTCTACGCAAAATGCAAAAATTAGCCAGGTGTGGTGGCACATGCCTGTAATCCAAGTTACTCGGGAGGCTGAGGCAGGAGAATCATTTGAGCCCAGGAGGCGGAGGTTGCAGTGACCCAAGACCATGCTATCGCACTCGTGCCTGGGCAACAAGAAGGAAACCTGGTCTCAGGAAAAAAAAAAAAAAAATATTATGCGTCTAGAATGAGTATCATGCAAGTAAAAACAGAAAATTTGCATGGAAAGATTCTAAATCATAAGCTATAAGACAGTGTAATAAACTGAATACAAAGCAGAGTATACATTTGCTTTTAGCATTTTTGAGGATTTTTGTTTTCTAGTAAATTAGACATCTTGTTAAAATGCTTTGCTTTGTTTCAATATTGCCCTTTTCTTCTGAAAACAGTTACAAACTTATACTCAAACACCCTTGCTCCTTCAACCTAAGTTATATCTTTAGACTAATACATGTGTATATTTAACTGTATGTAAGTCAAAACTAAAACTCCATTATGTGCTCTCAGGCAGAGGCCACATGTTCAAAAAATACATAATAAAGTTTTGAAAATTATTCAGGACTCAGAAATATATTGATTTTATTTATGTTTATATATAATTTTTATGATACCATAAAAACAACCATGTAGTCAATAACAATTTAACTGTACAATTTAGAGTAACTAAGACTGTAGAATTGAATTGTTTGTAATACAAAACATAAAAGCCAGAGGTTATAGGTACCTTATCACAACGTGATTGTTATATATTGTATGACTGTACCAAAATATACCATATATGACATAAATATATACACATTTTATGTACACACAAAAACTAAGGGCCGGGCGCGGTGGCTCAAGCCTGTAATCCCAGCACTTTGGGAGGCCGAGACGGGCGGATCACGAGGTCAGGAGATCGAGACCATCCTGGCTGACACGGTGAAACCCCATCTCTACTAAAAAATAAGAAAACTTAGCCGGGCGAGGTGGTGGGCGCCTGTAGTCCCAGCTACTCGGGAGGCTGAGGCAGGAGAATGGCGTGTACCCGGGAGGCGGAGCTTGCAGTGAGCTGAGATCCGGCCACTGCACTCCAGCCTGGGCGACAGAGCGAGACTCTGTCTCAAAAAAAAAAAAAAAAAAAAAAAAAAACTAAGAAAAATAAATTTAAATATAAAAAAAATTAACCCACAGGAACCATATTCTTTCACTTATTTGCAGTTTAAAGCCACTGAAAAAGAAGAATACTAGAAATGTTAGTCTATTATGTTACCAAATAGTGTATTGTTACCATCTTTTAAATACACCCTTGAGTAACGTGGAATAGGTTACAATTAGTGGCATAATAACACTTTGCTGAATGTATAACAGTGTTTAACATGTCATCAATGTTCAATTAAAAAATTAACACACAATTTAAAACTTTAAAACTGTAGTTTTATCACATAAAAGTACATTTAGTAAAATGACATACTAATTATTTTGATTTAATTTTAACTATAAGTAATGGCCGGGTGCGGTGGCTCAAGCCTGTAATCCCAGCACTTTGGGAGGCCGAGACGGGCGGATCACGAGGTCAGGAGATCGAGACCATCCTGGCCAACCCGGTGAAACCCCGTCTCTACTAAAAAATACAAAAAACTAGCCAGGCGAGGTGGCGGGCGCCTGTAGTCTCAGCTACTCGGGAGGCTGAGGCAGGAGAATGGCGTAAACCCGGGAGGCGGAGCTTGCAGTGAGCTGAGATCCGGCCACTGCACTCCAGCCTGGGCCACAGAGCGAGACTCCGTCTCAAAAAAAAAAAAAAAAAAACTATAAGAACAATTTTCTCTCATAATAATGTATTAGAATATTACTTAGGGCTGGGTGCAGTGGCTAACACCTATAATCACAGCACTTTGGGAAGCCAAAGCAGGCAGATCACTTGAGGTCAAAAGTTCAAGACCAGCCTGGTCAACATGGTGAAACCTTCCTTTACTAAAACACAAAAATTAGTTGGATGTGGTCATGGGTACCTGTAATCTCAGCTACTTGGGAGGCAGAGACAGGAGCATAGCTTGAACCTGGGAGGAGGTGCTTATAATGAGCCGAGATTATGCCACTGCACTCCAGCCTGGGCAACAGAACGAGATTCCCTCTCAAAAAAAAAAAAAAAAAAAAAAAAGAATATTACTCTGAACGCCTACCTCATACATCACTCAATTCTATAAGTTAACCACAAATAGCTTTTCTACTTAGATTTTCATCATGCATCTTACATTTTAATGTCCTCAGTCATCCATAAGAAAGGTAATAAATAATGACCACCTAATAAAAGTCTCCCAAATCTTTGATGCAGAAAGAATTGATCACAGGCTTTTACATGTGGAAACAACAGAAACGATGAAATAGCATGAAGTAATTAAAGAGTTGAATTCCATCAGTATTCAGTTTCCAAATAAGCTGTTTTTGTTTTTTGTTTTTTGTTTTTTTTTGTCTTTTGAGACAGAGTCTCGCTCTGTCACCCAGGCTGCAATGCAGTGGCAACATCTCAGCTCACTGCAACTTCTGACTCCCAGGTTCAAGTGATTCTCATGCCTCAGCCTCCCAAGTAGCTGGGACTACAGGTGTGCACTACCATGCTTTGCTAATATTTGTATTTCTTTTTAGTAGACATGGGATTTCACCATGTTGGCCAGGCTGGTCTTCAACTCAGGTGATCTGCCCACCTCAGCATCCCAAAGTGTTGGCCTTACAGGTGTAAGCCACTGTGTCTGGCAAAAAAAAAATCTATATTTTCAGGACAAAAGTATACTTTAAATGAAATTATAACTCTTCAAAGATCTACTTCTTTTAAAGTTACTTACAAATAATTTTTCTTTTTATCAACTTTAGTTTTGAATTTTTTCCTATACTCAGCAATCTGAGTAAGTGTAATGTCTGAAGTTTGAGAGACAGGTATTTCTACTGTGGATTCTCTTTACTTAATTTTGGATTAAATTTTTAAAATATTTACTGTATCTGCAAAAATATATTTTAGTATAGACTTTTGTGTTTTATAATCTGTAGTTTTTTTAAAAATGTTTTTCCAAATTCATTAAATTTGCAGGGTTATTCTTCAATATAAATTCCCTGATGTTGAGCAAAGTTGGAACAACTACCTCAGGGTTTTCCTGTAGTACAAAATGTGTACAATAAAACCTGTGATACAAGTAAAGGTACTACAATCCTCTTTATATTTGTAATGTGTTTCCTCAAAATAAATATTCTTCTGGAATTTAAGGGCTTATATTTTCTGAAAGATCTATTGACACCAATTGCACTTTTAACGCTTTTATTTAGTATGAACTCTCTGATATTGACTAAGATGTGAGAAGATATTAATGATTTTTTTTTCCAGACAGAGTTTCCCTCTGTTGCCCAGGCTAGTATAAATGCTTTCCTTTGCAAAAAGGCATGAGCATTGGTTAAATGTTTTGCCACATTGTTCACACTAGTTTTCTCCAATATGAGTTATCTTACCTACAATCAAGTGTGACAGCCATTTGAAGGCTTTGTCACATTCTTCACATTTCTAGGATTTCTCACCAGTATGATTTCTTTTATACTCAGAAAAGTTTCAGGTGTTGCCAGAAGCACTGTCACATCTTTCAGGTTTGTAGTTTCTCTCTAGTATGAATTAGCCTGTGTCTGTTAAGAATTGAGGATCTGTTAGAGGCTTTCCCACATTCTTCACATGTGTATGGTTTCTGTCCAGTATGAGTTGTCTTATATGAGGTAAGCCTTAAGGACTGGTTAAAGGCTTTGCCACATTCCACACAATTGTAGGAATTCCCTCCAGTATGAATTACCTTATGTTTAGTAAGGATTGAGGAAGAGTTAAAAAATCTGCCACGTTCTTCACATTTGTAGGGTTTCCCTTCTGTATAAATTCCCTTATGTTCAGTAAGGGTTGAGAACTAATTGAAAGCTTTGCCACATTTTTCACATTTGTAGGGTTTTTCCTCCCGTATGAATTCTCTTATGAGTAGTAAGGTGTGAGGATTGGTTGAACTCTTTGCCACATTCTTCACATTTATAGAATTTCTTTCCAGTATGAATTTTGTTATGTTTATTGAAGACTGAGACCCAGCTAAAGGCTTTGCCACATTCTTCACATTTGTAGGGTTTCTCTCCAGCATGAATTCTCTTGTGTTCACTAAGGCTTGAGGGCCAGCTGAAGGCTTTTCCACATTCTTCACATTTGTAGGGTTTCTCTCCAGTATGAATTACCTTATGTTTAGTAAGGGTTGAGAAGTTACCATAGGCTTTGCCACATTCTTCACATTTGTGGGTTTCTCTCCAGTATGAATTCTCTTATGTTCTGTAAGGTTTGAGGACTGGTAGAAAGCTTTGCCACATTCTTCACATTTATAGGGTTTCTCTCCAGTATGAATTGTCTTGTGTGCAGTAAGGGTTGAGGCCTTACTAAAGGCTTTGCCACATTCTTCCCATTTGTAGGGTTTCTCTCCAGTATGAATTATCTTATGTTTAGTAAGGGCTGAGAAGTTAACATAGGCTGTGCCACATTCTTCACATTTGTAGGGTTTCTCTCCAGTATGAATTCTCTTATGTTCACTAAGTCTTCAGGACCAGATGAAGGCTTTGCCACATTCTTGACATTTGTAGGGTTTCTCTCCAGTATGAATTACCTTATGTTTAGTAAGGGTTGAGAAGTTACCATAGGCTTTGCCACATTCTTCACATTTGTAGGGTTTCTCTCTAGTATGAATTCTCTTATGTTCCGTAAGGTTTGAGGACCGGTTGAAAGCTTTGCCACATTCTTCACATTTGTAGGGTTTCTCTCCAGTATGAATTCTCTTATGTTCACTAAGTCTTGAGGACCGGTTGAAAGCTTTGCCACATTCTTCACATTTGTAGGGTTTCTCTCCAGCATGACTTCTCTTATGTTCAGTAAGGCTTGAGGGCCAGCTGAAGGCTTTTCCACATTCTTCACATTTGTAGGGTTTCTCTCTAGTATGAATTACCTTATGTTTAGTAAGGGTTGAGAAGTTACCATAGGCTTTGCCACATTCTTCACATTTGTAGGGTTTCTCTCCAGTATGAATTCTCTTATGTACCGTAAGACTTGAGGACCAGTTGAAAGCTTTGCCACATTCTTCACATTTGTAGGGTTTCTCTCCAGTATGAATTCTCTTATGTTCCGTAAGACTTGAGAACCGATTGAAAGCTTTGCCACATTCTTCACAGTTGTAGGGTTTCTCTCCAGCATGAATTACCTTATGCCTGGTAAGGGTTGAGGCCTTACTAAAGGCTTTGCCACATTCTTCACATTTGTAAGGTTTCTCTCCAGTATGAATTCTCTTATAATAAGTAAGGGTTGAGGACCAGTTAAAGGCTTTGCCATCTTCTTCACATTTGTAGGAATTTTCTCTGGTATAAATTCTTTTATGTTGACATAGGTGTGAACGCATGCAAAATGATCTGACATATTCCTTACATTTCAAAAGCTTCTGTCTAGTATGCCTTATCTTATGTCTTTTTGAATTTGAACATTTATGAAAGACGTTTACATATTTGCCACATTGAAATACTTTGCTCTGTGTAGTTGTCAAACTCTGGTTAAGCTTATTATAACCTTTTTTGTGCACCTTACACTCATCCACATTGGTACAACCAATTTTTAACTGTAAATTCTCAGGTCCACATTTTTCACATCTTCTCAATATCACTTTTCGGAGAGAATCTTCTATGCCCTGCTCTGGACAAAGGTGTTGAGCAAAATGAGAACATATAACTGAAAAGAAATAAAAATAACAAATTAGTCCACTTATTAGATAAATACAGTTTCCAAATCTAACCTATAAAATTATTCAAACTACATAAGTAAGATTACATTGCAATATGACACAGGCCCTAATTCTTCACAGACATATAAATGTAATGAAAACATACAGACCAAAATACATATGTGGATAATTTATACATGAGTTAGGTGTGTACAGTGTCTGAATTAAACCCAATGCAAAGAACCACATAGAAAAAAAGAAAAGTTTGTTACATTTACCCATTACAACTCTTTCTGCTCCTCAGTATTACCTAGTCCCTTCAGAAGTAAATTGTAACTTCTGCCTTTTTTTTAAAGGAAAGTAAAATATTGGCATGTACAATTTAATTTCTGTCTTCTACTGGCCTTTCCACACACTGGTTTCTGTCTCCCATGACATAAATTGCTGAAATCAATGATGGTATACTTTCATTTTGAGTCTGCTGAGACCAAAGGTAAATACACTGCAGCAGAGCACTGCAGTGCTGCAGAGAGAGAACAGGTGTACCAGGTAATTACTTTTCAGGAGAAACATAATCTCTTTAAACTAAAAGTAAGCACAAAATTTCAGACAACACAAATCTGAAGAACATGTTTGACAGACCCACACAATCTCTAGTCAAGACCATTGCTTTCTGACTATGCCAGGACAAAGCTACATTAATAAATTTTGTGACAGGTAACCTTTTTAAATGAGCAAATCTCAAAGATTACATACAATCTATACAAAATAGGGCAACATAATCCCACCAAAAATATTATTAAAATTTCAGAAAGAAACCACTAAAAATTTATATACTAATTTTAAAAATGGAATAATAATGCATGAAACAGGAACACAAAAGAGTATAAAAAGTTAGAAAAATGAGGATAAGAACAAAAATATCTAAATTGTGGTGATAAAAATACAAAAATAAATAATTGAAAGATTCCAAAATTAAGAAAAACTATGTAAAAATAAAAAAGCTCAAAAAGCAAATTACGATACACACAAATACATTTATAACAAAAACACATTTATAATCACAATTTCAATAGTTACAGACAAAAAGAGAATTTTGGGAGCTGCAAGATAAAAGTGATTTGCAAACAGTCTTATGACATGGTTAGACGAATTGCTAACAGGAGGAACCAGTTTAGAGAAGAACATAAATGACCTGATGGAGATGAAAAACACAGCATGAGAACTTCGTGAAGCATGCACAAGTATCAATAGCTGAATCGATAAAGCAGAAGAAAGGAGATCAGAGATTGAAGATCAACTGAATGAAATAAAGCAAGAAGACAAGATTAGAGAAAAAAGAATAAAAAGAAATGAACAAAGCCTCCAAGAAATATGGGACTATGTGAAAAGACCAAATCTACGTTTGATTAGGGTACCTGAAAGTGACAGGGAGAATGGAATCAAGTTGGAAAACACTCTTCAAAATATCATCCAGGAAAATGTCCCCAACCTAGCAAGACAGGCCAACATTCAAATTCAGGAAATACAGAGAACACCACAAAGATACTCCTTGAGAAGAGCAACCCCAAGGCACATAATTGCCAGATTCACCAAGGTTGAAATGAAAAAAATGTTGAGGGCAGCCAGAGAGAAAGGTCGGGTTATCCACAAATGGAAGCCCATCAGACTAACAGTGGATCTCTCTGTAGAAACCCTACAAACCAGAAGAGAGTGGGGAGCCAATATTCAGCATTCTTGAAGAAAGGAATTTTCAACTCACAATTTCATATCCAGTCAAACTAAGTTTCATAAGTGAAGGAGAAATAAAATCCTTTACAGACAAGCAAATGCTGAGAGACTTTGTCACCACCAGGCCTGCCTTACAACAACTCCTAAAGGAAGCACTAAACACACAAAGGAACAACTGGTACCAGCCCCTGCAAAAACATAACAAATTGTAAAGACCATCGACACTATGAAGAAACTGCATCAACTAATAGGCAAAATAACCAGCTAGCATCATAATGACATAACAATATTAACCTTAAATACAAGGGCTAAATGCTCCAATTAAAAGACACAGACTGGTAAATTGAATAAAGAGTCAAGATCCATCTAAGTGCTGTATTTCAGTCTATATGTGCAAAGACACATATAGACTCAAAATAAATGGATGGAGGAATATTTACCAAGCAAATGGAAAGAAAAAAAAAAAAAATCCGGGGTTGCAATCCCAGTCTCTGATAAAACAGACGTTAAACCAATAAAGATCAAAAGAGACAAAGATGGGCATTACATAATGGTAAAGGGGTCAATGCAACAACAAGAGATAACTATCCTAAATATATATGCACCCAATACAGGAGCACCTAGAATCATAAAGCAAGTTCTTAGGGACCTACAAAGAGACATAGATTCCCACACTATAACAGTGGGAGACTTTAACATCCCACTGTCAATATTAGCCTGATCAATGAGACAGAAAACTAACAAGGATATTCAGGAGGTGAACTCAACTCTGGACCAAGCAGACCTAATAGACATCTACAGAACTCTTTGCCACAAATCAACAGAATACACATTCTTCTCAGCACCACATCGCACTTATTCTAAAACTGACCACATAATTGGAAGCAAAACACTCCTCAGCAAATGTAAAAGAATGGAAATCATAACAGTCTCTCAGACCACTGCAATCAAATTAGAACTCAGGATTAAGAAACTCACTAAAAATCGCACAACTACATGGAAACTGAACAACCTGCTCCTGAATGACTACAGGGTCAATAATTAAATGAAAGTAGAACTTAAAAAGTTCTTTGAAACCAATGAGAACAAAGACACAAAATACCAGAATCTCTGGGACTATGACAAAGCAATGTCTAGAGGAAAATTTACAGCACTAAATGCCCACAAGAGAAAGCAAGAAAGATCTAAAATAGACATGCTAAAATCACAATTAAAAGAACTAGAGAAGCAAGAACAAACAAATTCAAACCCTAGCAGAACATAACAAATAATTAAGAGCAGAACAGAAGGAGAGAGCGACAAAAAAAAAAAACCCTCAAAAAATAAAAATAAAATAAATCCTGAAGAGGCCAATAACAAGTTCTGAAACTGAGGCAGTAATTATTAGCCTACCAATAGAAAATGTCCAGAACCTGATGGATTCACAGCTGAACTCTGCCAGAGGTACAAAGACGAGCTGACCTATTCTTTCTGAAACTATTCCAAACAATAGAAAAAGAGGGAAGCCTCCCTAACTCATTTTATGAGGCCAGCATCATCCTGATACAAAATCCTGGCAGAGACACAACAACAGCAAAAAAATTTCAAGCCAATATCCCTGATGAACATGGATGTAAAAATCCTCAATAAAATACTGGCAAACTGAATACAGCAGCACATCAAAAAGCTTATCTACCATGATCAAGTTGGCTTCATCCCTGAGATGCAAGGGTGGTTCAACATAGGCAAATCAATAAACATAATCCATCACATAAACAGAACCAATGACAAAAACCACATGATTATCTCAATAGATGCAGAAAAGGCCTTCGATAAATTTCAACACCCCATTCGTCCTAAAAACTCAATAAACTAGGTATTGATGGAACATATCTCAAAATAATAAGGGCTATTTATGACAAACCCACAGACAATATCATACTGAATGGGCAAAAACCAGAAGCATTCCCTTTGAAAACCTGCACAAGACAAGGAGGTGAGGAGGATTAATTTAACTTGGAAGTGCTATGTCCGGTGAACGATTTAATGTACTATGTACTGTAAATGAACAATAAGTTAGTTGATATTCGGGTTGTGATGCTTGAGCTTTGAGTCTTGTTGTTATGTGTTACAGTTGATTGATCTATTAGAGTGCTTGCTTGTAAGCATGTTGTGGGACTGTGTTTAGTAAGTATGTAAGAATATGTGCTATGTACAGTTAAACATATAGAGTACTATATAGTATTCATGTCGGCTAACAGTAATGCACGATTTACATAAAAGTTTATTGAAATGTTTAATACTTAAGTTGCATTTAAAGCTTGCATACCATAAAAGACAGAAAGTAGTTCAAGTTAGAATGCCAGTTTTGGGTGTTGGTGGTGAAGTTAAGTACTTTCTTTCTGAGTTGCCCAAGGGAAAAGTTTTCCATTTTCAGTTTACAAGACTGGTGTATTTATTTATACTACGGGGGCAGGTTCATTTGAGCAGGTTGTTTTCAATTAGGGAGGCAAGTGGTATTAAGACTAGAATTGTGGTGAAATGTATTACGGATGCTACTTGTCCAATAGTCATAAAGGGTTGGCTTATTGGTTGACTTCCGATTCAGGTAAGAGTTAGTAGAATTGTGATTAGGAGTCAAAATAGGAACTGGCTGAGTGGGCGGAATGCCATACTTTGTTGTTTGGATTTGTGGAGAGTGGGTATGAATAATAAGATAAGGATTGATAGGAGGAGTGCTAACACCCCTCCTAGTTTATTAGGAATGGATCGTAGAATTGCATATGCGAATAAGAAGTATCATTCTGGTTTAATGTGTGGAGGCGTGCTTAGGGGGTTGGCTGGGATGTAGTTGTTTGGATCGCTTAGAAGGTCAGGCGTGAATAATACTAATGTTATTAAGGTTGTGAAAAAGAGGGCTAGGCCTAGGATGTCCTTAATTGTGTAGTAGGGGTGGAAGTCGATTTTATCGGAGTGAGAGGAAATTCCGCAGGGATTATTTGATCCTGTTTCGTGTAGAAATAATACGTGTAGAGTAGTAAAGGCTGTGATAATGAAAGGTAGGATAAAGTGAAGGGTAAAGAATCGTGTGAGGGTGGGGCTTTCAATAGAATATCCACCTCAAACTCATTGGACGAGATTGGTTCCGATGTATGGGATTGCTGATAGTAGGTTTGTAATTACGGTGGTGTCTCAGAATGATATTTGGCCTCATGGGAGTACATAGCCCATGAAGGCTGTTGCTATGGTTATGAGTAGAAGTGTGATGCCAGTGTTTCAAGTTTCTGTGAGAAGAAAGGAGCCGTAGTAGAGGCCTCGGCCTACATGTAGAAAAAGGCAGATGAAGAGTATGGAGGCACAGTTGGCGTGGAGGTAGCGAAGGATTCAGCCGTTATTTACCTCTCGGACGATGTGTGCGACTGAGGAGAAGGCGGAGGAAGTGTCTGGTGAGTAGTGTATTGCTAGGAATAGTCCTGTAATAATTTGTAGAATTAGGCAGGTTGCAAGAAGTGAGCCGAAGTTTCATCATATAGAAATGTTAGGTGGGGTGGGTAGGTCAATGAAGGTGTGGTTAATTATTTTTAGGATTGGGTGGGATTTGCGTATTGGGGTCATTAATGTTTTTGTAGTTGAAGTACAATGATGGTTTTTCATATCATTGGTCATGGTTGGAGTCCACGTGAGAACAATGACATATATTTTATTTTTGTTAAACGTATTATTAGTTATGGGGTTTGTGGGGTTTTCTTCTAAACCCTCTCCTATTTATGGAGGGTTGGCATTGTTAGTGGTATAGTTGGTTGTGTGATTATTTTGAATTGTGGGGTAGCGTATATGGGTTTAATGATGTTTTTAGTTTATTTGGGGGGTATGATAGTTGTTTTTGGGTATACTATGGCAATGGCTATTAAGGAGTATCCTGAAACATGGGGATCGGGGCTTGAGGTTTTTGTGAGTTTTCTGGTAGGATTAGCGATGGAGGTGGGTTTAATTTTATGAGTTACAGATTTTGATGATTTAGTGGTGGTGGTGAACTTTAATAGTATGGGGGATTGGGTGATTTTTGAGGGTGAGGGGTCGGGGTTAGTTCGAGGGGATTCTATTGGTGCAGGTGCTTTGTATGACTATGGACGTTGATTGGTAGTGGTTACTGGTTGAACGTTGTTTGTTGGTGTATACATTATTATTGAGATTACTCGGGGTAATAGATTATGTTATTAGGAATAAAGTTAGAATGAGGGGAATAAGAAAGGAGAGGGAGTAAAGTTTGATTATGCCTTTTTGGGTGGTTGTGATGGTGGAGATGGTAGTGTGGATATGTGAAATTGTTTTGGTTATAGATTTTTCCAGTCAGGTTAAGTCTAGTAAGAGGAAGGATAGGTTTTGGCTTATAAGCAGATTTTGGTAGGAGGTTATATGGTGAATTGTGATAGGGTAATATCCTAATATGTTGGAGAATTTAAATGTGTGTGATGGCATGTTTATTTTAAGTTTGTTGGTTATAAGGGCAAGGTCTAGGGCTACTAGAAAGCCCAGGGTGGTTAGATATAGGGCTGAGAGTTTTAGATGGTGAGGTATTGTTGGTTGGGGGAGTGAAGTAGGGGAGATATTGTTGGTGATAAGAAATCCTGCTAGTATATTGCCGATAGTGAGGCGTTTGATTGGTTTTAATAAGGTGGGGTCGTTCTCGTTAATATAGATTGAGGTTGGGAAGCGGGGTTGTCCTGTTAGGGTTATAAAGATAGTTCGGGTGCTGTAAGCGCTAGTTAGGGATGTGGCAATGAGAGTGACAGATAGGGCTCAGGCGTTGGTATACGACATGTTTGCGGTTTTGATGATGAGGTCTTTGGAGTAGAAGCCTGTGAGGTAGGGTATGCCTGCAAGTGCTAAGTTGCCAATAAATAGGGAGGTTGAAGTAAGGGGTATTGTTTTAAATAACCCTCCTATTTTTCGAATGTCTTGTTCGTTGTTTAGGTTATGAATAATGGATCCAGAGCAGATGAATAATATAGCTTTGAAGAAGGCATGGGTGCAGATATGTAGAAACGCTAGGTATGGTTGGTTGATGCCGATAGCAACTATTATGAGGCCCAGTTGGCTTGAGGTGGAAAAGGCTACGATTTTTTTAATATCGTTTTGTGTTAGGGCGCAAACTGCTATGAATATGGTGGTAATGGCTCCTAGGCACAATGTAAGGCTTTGGATTAATGTATTATTTTCTATTAGAGGGTGGAACGGATGAGCAGGAATACTCCGGCGACAACTATCGTGCTGGAGTGGAGTAGAGCTGAGACTGGTGTTGGGCCTTCTATGGTGGAAGGTAGTCAAGAGTGAAGACCAAACTGGGCTGATTTTCCTGTTGCTGCCAGAAGAATACCTATTAGTGGGAGAAGACTTGGGTTGGGGTTTAGGATAAACATTTGTTGAAAGTCTCATGAGTTGTAATGTAGGATGAACCATGTTATGCTTAGGATAAAGCCGATATCGCCAATACGGTTGTATAACATTGCCTGAGTGGCTGCTGTGTTGGCTTCTATTCGAGCGTACCATCAGCTAATTAATAAGAAGGATATAATTCCTATGCCTTCTCAGCCAATGAAAAGTTGAAAGAGGTTGTTGGCAGTGATTAAAATTAGTATGGTGATGAGAAATGTGAGAAGGTACTTAAAGAATTGATTAATGTTTGGGTCCGAACTTATATATCATAGTGAGAATTCTATAATAGATCAAGTAATGAATAGTGCAATTGGGATAAATATTATGGAGAAGTAATCAAATTTGAAGCTTAGTGTTAATTCTAATGTTTGGATTGTTATTCAATGTCAGTTTGAGATAATTGCTTCTTGGTCCAGGAGAATATACAAGATTATGGGGAGATGGCTAATGGTGAAAGAATATATCATAGTTGTTTTTACGTAGTATGGGTATAGGTGCTTTTTGTTGGGATTAATAAAGGTAATAGCAATTGGTAGAATTAGAGTGGTTAGGATTGTTATGGTAATGGAGGTGTACATGGTTGTTACTTTTATTTGGAGTTGCACCGATGTTTTTGGTTCCTAAGGCCAATGGATAACTGTAATCCTTCAAAAGTTGGGAAAGCCGTATTTATTAAAAACGGAGACATGGGTTAGCAGCCCTTGCTAGCTTTCTCGGTAAATAAGAAGTGGCAGACCTCTATGGTTAGATCCACAATCTAATGTTTTGGCTAAACTATATTTACAGGAGGTGAAAACTAGAATAACATTAGGGTTAAGGGACAGGAGTATAATAGGGGAAAGGTGTATGAATATTAGTATGTTTTCTCGTGTAAAGGAAGGTTTTATATTAGTAGTGTGATATGTAAGTATTCCTCGTTGTGTTGTGGTAAATATATAGAGGGAGTAGAGGGCTGTAATTAGCATATTAAGTCCTGTAAGCGTAATGGTGATGTATGATCAGGAGAATGAGGTTATTATTACAAGGAGTTCTCCTACTAGGTTAATAGTAGGGGGTAGGGCGATGTTGGTAAGGTTTGCTGCAAATCATCAAAAGGTTATTAATGGAAATAGTATTTGGAGTCCTCGGGAAAGTAGTATAATGCAGCTGTGGGTTCGTTCATAGTTTGAGTTTGCTAGGCAAAATAATATGGATGAGGTGAGTCCGTGGGTGATTATAAGAACAGTTGCACCAATGAAGCTTCAGGGGGTTTGAATGAGGGAGGCTATGATTACTAGGGCTATGTGGCTTATGGAGGAGTATGCGATGAGTGATTTTAGGTCTGTCTGTCGAAGACAGGTAGAGCTTGTTATGATTATGCCCCATAGGGATAGTATAAGGAAGGGGTAGGTTATATGTTCTGTTGTAGGGTTAAGGATAGAGGTGAGTCGTATCATGCCGTAGCCACCTAGTTTTAGGAGTACTGCGGCAAGGACTATTGATCCAGCAATGGGGGCTTCAACATGGGCTTTGGGGAGTCATAAGTGTAAGCCGTACAGGGATATTTTTACTATGAAGGCTATTATGCATGCTAGTCAGGTAAGATTGTGGGATCAAGTGGTTGTTAGTTTTTGAGCCATGAGCGTGAGTAGCATGATGTTTAGTGAACCCAAACTATTATACGTATAGATTAACATAATGAGTAGAGGGAGAGAGCCAGTTAGTGTATAGAATAGGAAATATGTGCCTGCGTTAAGGCGTTCTGCTTGGCTGCCTCATCGGATGATGATGATTAGGGTAGGAATGAGACTGGTTTCGAATGGAATATAAAATATGAATAGTTCTGTGGCTATGAATGTTAGAATTAGAGAGATTTGTAGGAAAATTAACATGGAGAGAGAGAATTTTTTCGTGAGGGGGATTCATTATGTAAGTGATATTGGCTTGCTGTAATCATAAGGGGCAGGAGTCAGGCAGTTAATATTAGGAGAGGTGTCGTTAGAGGGTCGGAAGATAAATGGATTGAGTAGTTGAGGAGATTGTTGCTGGTTTGGTTGAAAAATAATAAGGGGATAATACTGATGGTTAGGCTATGTACGGTAAGGTTAATTCAGATTATGCTATTTTTGGAAAATCACGTTGTTGGTAGTAGTATAATTGTAACAATGAAGTAAATTTAGGTTGTGGATATAGTCTAGACCATATGTGTTAGAGATTGAGATTAGTAGGGCAAGACCGACTGCTGCTTCGCAAGCAGCAAATACTAGTAGGGCGATGGGTATAATGTTAGCTAGTGAGGAGTGCATGTTTAAAGCTATAAGAGTACTTATAATAAACAGTGATGATAATATTCCTTCTAGGCATAATAGGGAGGATATTAGATGTGAGCGATAGGTTAACATACCTAGGAGTGAGATTATAAATGCTAGTGTAACACTTATATAGATGAAAGGCATTTGGTTAGTATGGTTATCATAATCTAACGAGTCGAAATCATTTGTTTTGTTTAAACTACTTACCAATTCAGTTCAATCCAGTCCTTTTTGAGTTCATTCGTAGGCTAGGCTTAGGGTTAGGACAATAATTAGTGTAATTGATGATTTAGGCATGGTTGGAAGATCTGTTGTTTGGAGAGCGCATGGTAGGGGTAGTAGTAGGGCAATTTCTAGGTCAAATAGTAGGAAGGTAATGGCAACTAAGAAAAATTTTATGGAGAAGGGAATGCGGGCAGGGTTTAGTGGGTCAAAGCCACATTCGTAAGGATCGGTTTTTTCTGCATAAGAGTTCAGCTGGGGTAGTCAGAATATGATAATTATTAGTAGGAGGGTCAGAAGGGTATTAATTGTCAGTGCTAATGCTAGGTTAATTACTCTTTTTCGAATAGTATCGAAACTAGTTGATTGGAAGTCAGCTGTACTAATTATACTAAAAGAGTAGGATCCTCATCAGTAGATAGAGATATAAAGGAATAATCAGACCACATCTACAAAGTGTCAATATCAAGCAGCGGCTTCGAATCCAAAATGGTGGTTTGATGTGAAGTGGTATAACAGTTGACAGATAAGGCAGGTAATAAGGAATGTAGATCCGATGATGACGTGAAGTCCGTGGAAGCCTGTGGTGATAAAGAATGCTGAGCCATAGATACCATCGGAAATAGTGAAGGGCGCTTCAAAGTACTCTGAAATTTGTAGTAGGGTGAAGTAGATGCCTAGTAGGATTGTAATGAGTAAAGCTTGGATTGTTTGTTTTCCATTACTTTCTATTAGGCTGTGGTGGGCCCAGGTGATTGTAACTCCTGATGCAAGTAGTATGGAGGTGTTTAAAAGGGGCATTTCTAGGGGATTTAGGGGAGTAATTCCTGTTGGTGGTCAGTGTCCTCCTAGGTGTGCGGTGGGAGCAAGGCTCGAGTGGTAGAATGCTCAGAAGAAACCGGTGAAGAAGAGGATTTCTGAGATGATAAAAAGGACTATTCCATAACGAAGGCTTTTTTGGACAGGTATTGTATGGTGGCCTTGGTAGGTGCTTTCTCGAATAATGTCACGCCATCATTGGTATATGGTTAACACGTTGGTTAGTAGGCCTAGCATTAGTAGAGTGGTGGAGTAAAAGTGAAATCATATAATTAAGCCTGATGTTGTTAACAGGGCTGAGAGAGCCCCTGTTAGTGGTCAGGGGCTAGGTTTAACTATGTGATAGGCATGAGATTGGTGGGTCATTAAGTGTTATCACGTAGATAAAGGATGATTAATAGTGTGAAGACATAGGCTTGGATTAGGGCCACTGCGATTTCTAGAATGGTCAATAGTACTAGAAGTGCATAGATTAGTGAGGTGATAGGGAGGTTGATGGTTGATAATGTTAGTGCAGCACTTCCTATTAGGTGCATTAGTAGATGGCCAGCTGTGATACTGGCGGTTAAGCGTACGGCTAGGGCAACTGGTTGCATAAATAGACTGATTGTTTCAATAATTACTAGTATAGGAATAAGGGGAGTGGGTGTGCCTTGTGGTAGGAAGTGGGCCAGAGAGCTTTTAGTTTTGAAGTGAAGGCCTATGATTACTGTCCCTGCTCATAGGGGAATTGCTATGGCTAGGTTTATAGATAGTTGGGTGGTGAGTGTAAATGAGTAGGGTAGAAGTCCGAGAAGATTGGTTATTGAGATAAAAATAATTAAAGATGTTAGTATTAGGGACCAGGTTTGTCCTTTGGTATTATGGGATATTATTATTTGTTTTAGGGTTAGTTGGATTAGGTTTTGTTGGATGGTAATTAGTCGATTATTAATAAGGTGTTTGGAGGTTGGAAATAGTAGCACGGGGAGTAAAATGATGATTACTGCAGCAGGTTGGCCTAGGATTGTTGGAGAGGTAAATGGGGCAAATAGATTTTCCTTCATTTCAATTGTCAGGGGTTATTGTAGGTTTGTGTATTGGGATTCTTTTGTAGGGGAGGTGGGTAGTAGTTTGTGTTTAGTAGTTTTAATTGTATAATAAGAAATAGTGTGGGGAGTATAGTTATGATGATAGTAAACCATACGATGTATCTAGTTGAGGCATTTCACTGCAGAGAGGGTATTTCTCTCGATCTTTAACTTAAAAGGTTAATGCTAGGATAGCTGTACAGTGTATTATAAGAATATTTTGCAGAGAGTTATGGAGTGAGATGTGGGGGGGGGGTCTATAGGGTAAATACAGGCCCTATCTCAAAAATTTTTAGTGGAATCAATTCTGTGACAATGGGTATGAAGCTGTGGTTAGCACCGCAGATTTCTGAGCATTGTCCATAGTATACACCTGGTCGTGTAGCGGTGAATGTGGTTTGATTCAGGCGTCCAGGAACTGCATCTGTTTTTAGGCCTAGAGTAGGAATTGTTCATGAGTGTAGGACGTCTTGAGATGTAATTATTATTCGGACAGGGGCTTCAATTGGGAGAACTACTCGGTTGTCAACTTCTAGAAGTCGAAGGTCTCTTGGGTTTAAGAACAATGGGGGGAGTATATAAGAGTTAAAGATTAATCCTCCGTAATCTGTGTATTCGTAGGTTCAGTATCATTGGTGTCCAATTGATTTAATAGTAAAAGAGGGGTTGTTGATCTCGTCTGTTAGATATAGGATGTGCAGGGATGGAAGAGCAATTAAGATTAAAATGATTGCGGGTAAGATGGTTCAAATGGTTTCTATTTCTTGGGCGTCCGTGATATTGGTGTTGTTAGTTTTGTTGTGAGAGCTGAAGACAGGGCATATAGGACTAGAAAGCTAATTAAGGATACAATTATAAAAGTGTGGTCATGAAAAGCAATTAATTCTTCTATGATAGGGGATATAGCATCCTGTAGGCCTAGTTGAACTGAGTGAGCCATATAAGATATATAGGGTTTAACCTATGATTTAGCTTTGACAAAGCTATGAAATAGTTTTTCTAATAACTTATTGAAAAAGTTGTGGAGGTCACAGGGCTGGCTTGAAACCAGTTTTAGGAGGTTCAATTCTTTCCTTTTTCGTTTAGTTTAATGTAGGTTGGTTCTTCAAATGTATGGTAGGGTGGAGGGCAACCATGCAGTCACTCTAGGTTGGTAGAGGGCTGTTCAATTAATGAGACTTTACGTTTTGAGGCGAAGGCTTCTCAGGTTATGTAGATTATTAGTATTACTGCTACTAGGGAAATGAAGGAGCCTATGGATGAGATATTTCATCTGGTATAGGCATCGGGGTAGTCAGAGTAGCGTTGGGGTATTCCGGATAAAGCGAGGAAATGTTGTGGGAAGGTGGTTAAATTTACACCTACAAATATGATGGTGAAGTGGGCTTTGGCATAAGTTTGGTCTAGAGTATAGCCTGAAAATAAGGGGAATCAATGAATGAAGCCTCCTATGATAGCAAATACAGCTCCTATGGATAGTACATAGTGAAAGTGTGCAACAACATAGTACGTATCGTGTAGTACAATGTCTAATGATGAGTTTGCTAACACGATACCGGTTAAGCCCCCTATGGTAAAGAGAAAAATAAAGCCTAGAGCTCAAAGTATTGCGGGAGATCATTTGATATTGCCTCCGTGAAGCGTGGCAAGTCAGCTGAAGACTTTAATGCCAGTGGGAATTGCAATAATTATAGTGGCGGAAGTGAAGTAGGCTTGTGTGTCTATCTATTCCTACTGCAAATATATGATGGGCTCATACAATAAAGCCTAAAAACCCGATTGACATTATAGCTCAAACTATACCTATGTAGCCAAATGGCTCTTTTTTTCTGGAGTAATATGTCACAATATGAGAGATTATCCCAAATCCAGGTAGAATGAGGATATAGACTTCGGGGTGGCCGAAAAATCAGAATAGATGTTGATACAAGATAGGATCCCCCCCCTCTGGCAGGATCAAAGAAAGTGGTATTTAGATTACGGTCTGTTAGTAATATAGTAATGCCGGCAGCTAGTACTGGTAGAGAGAGGAGTAAAAGGATGGCTGTGATTAACACTGACCAGATGAATAAGGGGGTTTGATATTGAGATATTGCAGGGGGTTTTATGTTGATAATAGTGGTAATGAAGTTTATAGCCCCTAGGATGGAGGAGATGCCTGCTAGGTGAAGTGAGAAGATAGTTAGATCTACGGAAGCTCCTGGGTGGGAGAAATTTCCTGCTAAAGGAGGATAAACTCTTCAACCTGTCCCAGCACTGGCTTCTACTGCCGCAGATGCCAGTAACAGTAGAAAGGAAGGGGGGAGAAGTCAAAAACTCATATTGTTTAGGTGGGGGAAAGCCATGTCGAGGGCACCAATTATTAGTTGTACTAATCAGTTTCCGAAACCTCCGATTATGATGGGTATAACTATAAAGAAAATTATGACAAACGCATGGGCTATAACGATAACATTGTAGATATGGTCGTTGCCTAATAGGCTGCCTGGTTGACCCAGTTGAGCTCGAACAAGAAGGCTTCGAGCTGTGCCTATGATCCCGGCCCATGTGCCGAACAGTAGGTAAAGGGTTCCAATATCTTTGTGGTTTGTTGAGAACAGCCAACGGTAGGCGAACATAGGTTGGGGAGGGGGGTAGAATGGCTGAGTAAGCATTAGGCTGTAAACCTAAAGACAGAGATTAAAGTTCTCTTTTTACCAGCTCCGAGGTGATTTTCATGTTGAATTGCAAATTCAAGGGAGCAGTTAATTTCTGCCGGGGCTTCTCCCGCCTTTTTTCCCTGCGGCGGGAGAAGTAGATTAAAGCCAGTGGTTAGAGTATTTAGCTGTTAACTAAAATTTTATGGGTTTGAGTCCCATTAATCTAGTAAGGGCTTAGCTTAATTAAAGTAATTGATTTGCATTCATTTGATGTGGAATAGAATCTGCAGTCCTTATATATTACAGAAATTAAGCGTGGTTTAACTTACTGAGGGCTTTGAAGGTCCTTGGTCTTACTTCACCTAAATTTCTAGAGGATGACTAGGGTTAGTGGAGAAATTGTTAAGAGGAGGGTGGTGAGGATAATGAGTGGGGGGATGAGGAGTATGGGTTTTGTATTTTCAAATTGTCATTTTATTTTTGTATTGTTGGATGTAGGGAGTATTGTTATGGAGGTGGTATAAATTAGGCGTATATAAAAGTATAAGTTGAGTAGGGTTATGGTAATTATAATGGAGGGGATGATGAAGTTATTGCTTTTTGTAAGTTCTTGAATGGTAATTCATTTGGGTAGGAAACAGATTAGTGGGGGTAAGCCTCCCATGGATAGGAGGGTGGTTGATATTAATGGTATTAGTCAGGTTAGTTTGTTTCAAGTGCAGGATAGTATAAAAGTTGTGGTATTTGAGTTTAGGTTGAGAGTTAGGAATGCGGTAGTTGTCATAATAGTGTATATGGTTAGGTAATAGATTGTGATATTTGGGTTGTAGGTTAGTGTTATTATTCAGCCTGTGTGAGTAATTGAAGAATATGCCATGATTTTGCGTAGTTGTGTTTGGTTAAGGCCTCCTCAGCTGCCTATTATAACAGATAGAGTAGAGAGGGTCAGGAGAATATCTGTATTGGTTGAAGAATGTATTTGGTATATAATTGAGATGAGAGCTAGTTTTTGTCATGTGAGGAGGAGCAGGCCAGAAATTAAAGATGTCCCTTGGGTGACTTCTGGGATTCAAAAGTGGAAGGGGGCTATTCCTAATTTTATGGCTAGGTCTGTTGTCATGGCTAGAGATGAAAGTTGGTTGATGTTGTCTGTTGTGGTTCAGCATCTGGAGAGTAGGTTGTTGGAGATAATTGCTATTATGAGGATTATAGATGCGGTGGATTGTATTAGGAAATATTTAATAGCGGCTTCTGTAGAACGGGGGTTTGTTTTTTTGATTAGAATTGGGATGAAATCTAGTATATTTATTTCTAGGCCTGCTCAGGCGAGGAATCAGTGTGAGCTTAGCGTTGTAATGAGAGTGCCTGTGATTATGTTGAGGTAGACAATAAGTTGGGCTAGTGGGTTAATTAGTACGGGAAGGGTATAACCAACATTTTCGGGGTATGGGCCCAATAGCTTATTTAGCTGACCTTACTTAGGATGGAGTGTGGTAGGTAGCATGGAGAAATTTGGGTTCTCAGGGGTAAGTTCGATACCTATAATCCTAGAAATAAGAGGATGAGGGCCTCTATCATTTACTCTATCAAAGTAACTCTTTTGTCAGACATATTTCTAGGTTTGCGGAGGAATACTGGAGATTGCAACAGGTGTTGAGATATATCATATGAGAAGAGCTAGTGTAAGTGGGAGGAAATTTTTTCATAGTAAGTGTATAAGTTGATCATGGCGGAATCGAGGATATGCTGTTCGGATTCATAAAAATAATGAGGTTAGAAGAAGTGTTTTGGTGGTAAAGCACGTTGTAAATAGTTCTGGGGAATTAATAGAGTATAATGTGCCTAGGAAGATTGTGGTTATTAGGGCATTTATTATAATGATATTTATGTACTCAGCCATGAAGAACAGGGTGAATGGGCCTGCGGCATATTCAATGTTAAAGCCTGAGACTAGTTCCGATTTGCCTTCTATGAGGTCGAAAGGAGCTCGGTTTGTTTCAGCTAATGTGGAGGTGAATCATATTATGGCTAGGGGTCATGATGGTAGGAGGAGTCAGAGGTGTTCTTGTGTTGTGATAAGTATGAGAAGATTAAATGAGCCACTTATTAGTAAGACTGATAAGAGAATAATAGCAAGAGTGACTTCATATGAGATTGTTTGGGCGACAGCTCATAGTGCTCCGATTAGTGCATAGTTTGAGTTTGATGCCCATCCTGATCATAAAATGGAGTAAACAGTTAGACTAGATGTGGCTAGAATAAATAAAAGTCCTAGATTGAAGTTAATTCGTGGATGGGGTATGGGAAGGGGAGTTCATAGGAGAAGAGCAATGGAAAAGGCCAAGGCTGGTGCGGTAATGTAGAGAATGGTGGTAGATGTTGAAGGTTTTAAGGGTTCTTCCGTGAATAGTTTTATGGCGTCAGCAAAAGGTTGTAGCAACCCATAGGGGCCAATGGTGTTTGGTCCTTTGCGTAGTTGTATGTGGCCCAGTAATTTTCGTTCAATGAGTGTGAGGAATGCTATGGCGGCCATTACGGATATAATAAGGAGTAGGAGATTTGTTGTTGACATGGTGTTAAGAAGAGGAGTTGAACCTCTGATTGTAAAGTTTTAAGTTTTATGCAATTGCCGGGCTCTGCCATCTTAACAAACCCTGTTTTTGGGTTGGGTTGGTGTTATTTTGTTAGATTGAGATTAGGTCATCTATGGAATGAGGGCACTTTATGAAGTGGGCCTTATTTCTCTTGTCCTTTCGTACAGGGAGAAATATAGAATAGATAGAAACCAACCTGGATTACTCCGGTCTGAACTCAGATCACGTAGGACTTTAATCGTTGAACAAACGAACCCTTGATAGCTGCTGCACCATTAGGATGTCCTGATCCAACATCGAGGTCGTAAACCCTATTGTCGATATGGACTCTGGAATAGGATTGCGCTGTTATCCCTAGGGTAACTTGTTCCGTTGGTCAAGTCATTGGGTCAATTACAGGTGCTGGTTCGCTTTGGCTTGTGTAGTCTTAGCGTAGGCTGTTCGGAGGTTTAGTTATGCTCCGAGGTCACCCCAACCAAAATTTTTAATGCAGGTGTGGTGGTGTAAGGGTCCATGGATTTGTATAGTTTTGATTGCATTAATAAATTAAAGCTCCATAGGGTCTTCTCGTCTTATTGTTTCATGTCCGCCTCTTCACGGACAGGTCAATTTCACTGGTTGAAAGTAAGAGACAGTTGAACCCTCGTGATGCCATTCATGCGAGTCCCCATTTAAGGAACAAGTGATTATGCTACCTTTGCACGGTTAGGGTACCACGGCCGTTGAGTATGTGTCACCGGGCAGGCAGTGCCTCTAATACTGGTAATGCTAGAGGTGATGTTTTTGGTAAACAGGCGGGGTTAAGTTTGCTGAGTTCCTTTTACTTTTTTTAAACTTTCCTTAAAGCATGCCTGTGTCGGGTTAACAGTGTGAGTAATACTGACTTGTTTCTGTTTGTTAGTGTTAGGCTGTTAAGCATCGGTGAAGTTTTTCAGTCTGATTTAGGCTTATGCGGCAGAGAAAATGTTCATGTTACTTATATTAGCATTGTTGCTTCTATGAAATGATAGATTAATCCAATGTGGAATAAGGAGTTTAGTGGTGTGTTTGGAATTTTTATATAATTGATGTTGAGCTTGAACGCTTTCTTAATTGATGGCTGCTTTTGGGCCAACTATGGAGGTCAGATTTTTTACTCTCTATACAAGGTTTTTTCCTGATGTCTGAAGAGCTGTCCCTCTTTAGACTAACAATTAAGTTTACAGGGGGATGGGATAGTTCTACAGGTAAACTTAAGGTTGAACTAAAATTCTATCTTGGATAACCAGCTATCACCAGGCTTGGTAGGCTTGTCACCTCTACCCATAAATCTTTTGTTGTTCTAACTATTGAAGTTTAGGGCTAAGCATAGTGGGGTCTCTAATCCCAGTTTGAGTCTTAGCTATTGTGTGTTCAGAAATTTTAAAGCCACTTTCGTAGTTTATTTTACATCAGCTAAGGTTTTACAATTTAGATCGAGTTTAGATTTATTTGACTAGATCTAAAACACCCTTTACGCCGGTTTTTATTAGCTTGGGTTAATCGTATGGCCACGGTGGCTGGCACGAAATTGACCAACCCTAGATTGTAGCATAGCTTAGTTAAACTTTCATTTATTGCTAAAGGTTTGTCACTGCTGTCTCCCGTGGGGGTGTGGCTGAGCAAAGTGTCTTGAGCTGCATTGTGCATGTTTGATACTTACTCCATATGATCGTAGTGATTTATTGGGTGTCTTCACTGGGGCAGGGATGCTTGCATGTGTAATATTGCTAAGAGCTAATAGAAAGGCCAGGACCAAACCTATTTGCTCATGGGGTGTGCAAGTCCGTCTAGACATTTTCAGTGTCTTGCTTTAGGTGAATTAAGCTACATAAGCACGGAGAGAAGTATAGTTGTGAGGTGCTGTCTTTCGGGTTGTGACAATGAGGGCCCATATTTAGTAGTGAACAAGTGCAAGAGAGCAAGGAAGTAGGAAAGAGAAGGAGTGGGATGAAGTTAAGAGGGGTAAAGTGAAGTAATTTTGTGTTAGTTGAGGAAATGGCAGTTGAAGTTGTGCACACCTAAAGGATGAAAACGCGATCTCTGGCTAGGTGTGTGAAAGCTTTTGTTTTTGGGGTTTGGCAAGAGTAAATTTTTGGAGAAGAAGTCAGAGATGGGGGTGGGGGGGTTTGTTGATAGTTTCCTGCGTTATTTGCAGTGTGATTGAAAATGGATTACATGGTAATTATTGGTATGTCCTACAAGCATGAATTAAATAACACCTTGTAAAACTTATGTGGGGCTAGGATATTGAACGTAGGTGCGATTAATAATGGCATGGACTAGGAATCAAAGACAGGTTCTGCGGGACGTGTTGTGGTGGGACCAGCTTTCTGCAATGGGGTCGCGTGCAGACCAGAGATAAAAGATACCAAATGCATGGAGAGCTCCCGAGACTGGTTAATAGGGTGATAGACCCGTGATCCATCGAGATGTCTTATTTAAGGGGAATGTGTGGGCGATCTTAGTTATATGGCCCTGAGGTAAACAACCAGATGCCGGATACAGTTCATTATAGCTACCCCCACGATTTATGGGCCCGGAGCGAGGAGAGTAGCACTCTTGTGCGGGATACTGATTTCATGGAGGATGGTGAACAAGGGACACCTACGTGAGGGGGGTATCCGTGGTGAGGAGGATTAATTTAACTTGGATGTTAAATTAAATCTCACCACTCCCATTCAGCATAGTATTAGAAGTTCTCATGAGGGCAATCAGGCAAGAAAAAGAAATAATGGGTATTCAAATAGGAAAAGAGGAAGCCAAATTCTCTCTGTTTGCAAATGACATGATTGTATATTTAGAAAACCCCATTGTCTCAGCCCAAAATCTCTTTAAGCTGATAAGCAACTTCAGCAAACTCTCAGGATATAAAATCAATGTGCAAAAATCACAAGCATTCCTATACACCAATAATAGAGAGAGAGCCTGAGTCAAATAGAGAGTCAAATCATGACTGAGCTCCCATTCACAATTGCTACAAAGAGAATAAAATACCTAGAAATACAACCACCAAGGGATGTGAAGGACCTCTTCAGGGACAACTACAAACCACTGCTCAAGAAAGTAAGGGAGGACACAAACAAATGGAAGACCATTCCATGCTCATGGATAGGAAGAACTGATTACGTGAAAATGGCCATACTGCCCAAAGTGATTTATAGATTCAATGCTATCCCCATCAAGCTACCACTAACTTTCTTCACAGATTTTGAAAAAACTGAATTTAATATGGAACCAGAAAAAAAGCTCATATAGCCAAGGCAATCCTAAGCAAAAACAACAAAGCTGGAGGCATCATGCTACCTGACTTCAAACTATATTACAAGGCTACAGTAACCAAAACAGTATGGTACTGGTATCAAAACAGATATACAGATCAATGGAACAGAACAGAGGCCTCAGAAATAACATCACACATCTACAACCATCTGATCTTTGACAAACCTGAAAAAAACAAGCAATGGGGAAAGAATTCCCTATTTAATAAATCGTGTTGAAAAAACTGGCTAGCCATATTCAGAAACCTGAAACTGGACCCCTTCCTTATACCTTATAGAAAAATTAACTCAAGATGGATTACAGACTTAAATGTAACACCTCAAACCATAAAAACCCTAAAAGAAAACCTAGACAACGCCATTCAGGACACAGGCATGGGCAAAGACTTCATAACTAAAACACCAAAAGCAATGGCAACAAAAGCCAAATTGACAAATGGGACCTAATTAAACTAAAGAGCTTCTGCACAGCAAAAGAAACTATCAGAGTGAACAGGCAACCTACAGAATGGGAGAAAAATTTTCCAATATATCCATCTGACAAAGGGCTAATATCCAGGATCTATAAAGAACTTAAACAAATTTACAAGAAAAAAAAAAAATCAAAAAGTGGGCAAAGGATATGAACAGATACTTCTCAAAAAAAGATATTTATGTGGCCAACAAACATATGAAAAAAAGCTCATCATCACGGGTCATTAGAGAAATGCAAATGAAAACCACAATGAGATACCATTTCATCCGTTAGAATGGTGATCATTAAAAAGTCAGGAAATAACAGATGCTCGAGAAGATGTGGAGAAGTACGAATGCTTTTACACTGTTGGTTGGAGTGTAAATTAGTTCAGCGATTGTGGAAGACAATGTGGCAATTCCCCAAGGATCCAGAACTAGAAATACCATTTGACTCAGCAATTCTATTACTGGGTACCCAAAAAATTATAAATCATTCTACTATAAAGACACATGCACACATAAGTTTATTGCAGCACTATTCGCAATAGCAAAGATTTGGAACCCACCCAAATGCCCATTAGTAATAGACTGGATAAAGAAAATGTGGCACATACACACCACGTAACAGTATGCAGCCATAAAAAAGGATGAGTTCATGTCCTTTGCAGAGACATGGATAAAGCTGGAAACCATCATTCTCAGCAAACTAACACAAGAACAGAAAACCAAACACAGCATGTTCTCACTCATAAGTGGGAGTTGAACAACGACAACACAGGGACACAGGAAGGGGAACATCACACACCGGGGCCTGTGGTGGGGTGGGAGGCTAGTGGATGAATAACATTAGGAAAAATACCTAATGTAGATAACAGGTTGATAGGTACAGCAAACCACCAGAGCACATGCATACCTATGTAACAAACCTGTACGCTCTGCACATGTACCCCAGAATTTAAAGTATAATTAAAAAAAAAATCAAAACAGAATATTAATAAGGAAACAGACTACTTAAAGGTGGTATAAAACAAATATTTCTGACAGAGGTATAGAGAGCACTCCTCAACATCAGGATACACACCCTTCTCAATAGCTCATACAACATATTTCTTGATAGACCACCTCTTAGGCCAAAAAAGAAGTCTTACCAAATTTTTTAAAACCGAAATTTTATGAATTATTTTCTATGACTAAACTCAAATGCAAGTATACAACAATAATAGACAGAAACTGGAAAAAAAAAAAAATGTGAGGCATGGTGGCTCACGTCTGTTATCCCAGCACTTTGGGAGGCCGAGGCAGGTGGATCACGAGGTCAGGAGATCAAGACCATTCTGACTAACATAGTGAAACCCTGTCTCTACTAAAATGTGAAAAACTAGCCAGGCTTGGTGGCACACATCTGTAGTCCCAGCTACTCAGGAGGCTGAGGCAAAGGAATCGCTTGAACCCAGGAGGCAGAGGTTGCAGTGAGCCGAGATCGTGCCACTGCACTCCAGCCTGGAGATAGAGCAAGACTCCGTCTTAAAAAAAAAAAAAAAACCATATATATGTATATACACACACATAGGAATTTAACAAAACACTCGAGCACGCTCTTATGTAAAGGTTGTAATAGTTAATATTGTAAAGATGTTCATCCTGGTCAATCCTGGTCAATGTAATCTACAAATTTAATGAAATGTTTTTCAAATTTCTCATTGTATTTTTGAAGAAACAGAAACAGCAACCCCAAAAGTATATCGAACCCCAAAGGCAATAAAGTTCCCATCAATCTTAAAATAATAATAATAATAGGCCGGGCGCGGTGGCTCAAGCCTGTAATCCCAGCACTTTGGGAGGCCGAGACGGGCGGATCAGGAGGTCAGGAGATCGAGACCATCCTGGCTAACACGGTGAAACCCCGTCTCTACTAAAAAAAAAAAATACAAAAAACTAGCCGGGCGAGGTGGCGGGCGCCTGTAGTCCCAGCTACTCAGGAGGCTGAGGCAGGAGAATGGCGGGAACACGGGAGGCGGAGCTTGCAGTGAGCTGAGATCCGGCCACAGCACTCCAGCCTGGGCGACAGAGCGAGACTCTGTCTCAAAAAAAAAAATAAAATAAAAATAATAATAATAATAATAATAATAATAAAGGAATGCTGCAGGCATTAAAGTTCCTGATTTCAAAAGACATTACAAAGCTACAGAATTAAAACAATCTGGTATAAGGATGAAAATTAAACTAATGAAATAGAATGCAACCCATATATATATACTTTAACATGTATGGTCATATGAGGAGTCATTTACATAGCAATAATTATTACTGTAAGCTAACAGGTAAAGGCAATGCAAATTTCTGTCACCAAATCATTCAGTAAATACAATTTGAAATATAAAAATACTGGAATATCACTCAGTTTTCAAAAAGCAGAAAACAGTCTACCAATTATAAAGATAAATCTTGATAACGTTATGCAAAATGAAATGTCAGCCACAAAAAGACAAAGATTGTAAGAGATAGATAGATAGAAAGCATTTACACTCTTAGAAGCAGATAAAAAGAAAAAGGTGCCCTATTTGCTTAACCCCCAACAGCAAGAAAGTTTGTCAGTCATCCATGACAAAAATGTCTTAATGAGAGAAACAGGCATCATGGTTAGTATCTGTAATGACAGCTACATGGTACAGTAAGGTTGGAGAATTGCTTCAGGCCAAAATATTACGACCAACCTGGGTTATGCAGTGAGACCCCATCTCGGAAATAAGTGCCTTTAAGAGAGCTTTGAGATCCAGGGAGGGAATTGTGAAACTTTGCTGAGCCCAAGATTGAGGAGCACCCTTTTCAGAAGGCAAGCTTTCATTTAGGTGGCAAACTACAGGACCCCTGCTCTTGACTACAGACCAGAAAATGTCCCACCCAACTCCATCCCACTGAGAATTTTGAACTTACTCTGTAAGCATCCCAAACTTCTCCCAGCCACAGTCTGTGAGAGGTCTTGGTCTTCCAGAAGCCTGGAGAGATACCCATTTAGAGCCAAGCTGGCAGGCCTGCAGACCTTGGTCCCAATAACAGTTCCATGACTCAGTTCCAGCTTCCTAAGCCACAGTTCATCGCCAGTTCTACCTATGTAGAAACCCACAGTGACCTCAGAAATCCTCTCTGGTACTCAGTACAAGCCATACTAATCCACATCCTAATATAAAGCCCACCATATGCAGACCTGACTGCAGAAACCTGCCCTAGCATCTATCCTACTGAGCAAAGTCCTGAAGGATATTTACTGTGTCCAAAAGTAAAATGCGAATTACAACTACCCAAGTCCTTTATGATAAGCTGACCCTAGTGCAGAGCCAGCAGCCTTGTGACCAAGCTACAACCCCGCTCTACTACAAACCCAGAGGGCATTCTATCACCCTGGGGGCCCAAGAAAGGAAGATTTTTACCCTCTGAAACCAGTTTATCAAAACTTTGAGGTGTTTGCTCCTTCAAATTGAGACACCAACGCAAAAGTATATTGTGCCCATCGTCAAAGCTTCTATTTTAACACAGCACTGGATGTATGTGGAAGAAAAATTAGTCAAAAAATTTTTAAAGTCATTGAAATTGAAGACAAGTAAAACATTGCTGCTTGTAGATCATGCAATGTTCTCTATAAAAAAAACCATAAACAGTACATTAAAACCTTTTAAAACAAATAAATACACTCAGCAAATTAGCAAAATATAAAATTAACACACAAGTTATGATTCCATACACTTAAACTATCTGATAAAATAGAGGAAGAAAACAATCTTATTTAAAATAGCACTAAAATAATAAATATCTGAGGACAAATTTAACCGAGGAACTGAAAAACTTTTCAAGTGAAAGATTTATCAATGAAAAAATAAGAAAACACAAATAAATTTAAATACATTTTCTCTATCGATTCAAAGAATAAACGCTAAAACACCATATTATCCAAAGTGATCTCTAGATTCAATAAACTTTCTATCAATATTCCAGTGGTTTTTTTTCATAGTAATGAAAAATACAATCATAAAATTTACATGAAACTACAAAAAACTGTGAATAGCCAAAGCAATCTTGAAGAAAAAGAAAAAAGCAGAAGGACATCATACTTTATAATTTCAAACTATATTTCAAGAGTATAATAAAAACAGGATGAAATGTGCAGAAAAATGAACAAAAAACACCCAATAATACAGAAATCACTACTCTCACACATTTCAGAGATGATGGAAAAAGAGAACTTAAAAGATAGTCTAACGTGGAGTGTCTTGAAATTATGCAAACATCTGTGTGTCCACAAAAACAAAAATGAAAAAACTCAGATTGCACACTCTCTTGTATGCCATGAACAGTACTTTGGCTGTCACTGTAAACTTGAAGGAAGATTACTGAAGGGAAAGAAGAATTCTTAGATATTTTAAAAGCAAAAGAGAGAAGATGCCCCTGTGTGAGAGAAAATTTAAAAATAAAAATAAAAATTAGGCTTTCCAGAAACTATTTCTTTTGGAACACTGCTTCCAATATCACTTTAGGGACTTGCTTTCTTCTTGACTTTGGACCTGTCATCCACGTTGTCTGTTGTATTCACTCTCACCTACCTGGGGGTTCTTCCGCCATCTCGTGTCTCTTCATATTCCAGGGCTCTTTTCCTTGCTCCAGAAAAATGATCAGGTCTGGCTTAGGGACAGCAATACCTGTTTTATTAAAAATAAGTAACATGCCTCTTGCTCATATTCTCCAATTAAAAACTTAATAATGTGCTCAGTAAAGAGGATTTAACACAATGTTCTAATACATTTATCCCAAAATACTAAATTACAACAGAAATTTCTAAATATTTAGAAAATACTCTAATTTTGTGGGTTCTTACTTTTATCACCTGGTACTACTGAATTAAAAATTGGTGGTGGTAATTAGATTTTAAAGTGTGAGCAATAATATTTTATGCCAGTAAAATTTTGAAATTACCGTTAATCTAAAGTGAAGGACAGAGAGGAGCTCAAGAATGTGGTAAGTTCAGGTCAAGATGAAACATCTTGAAATTTTTTTCTCTATGGAAAACTCCCTGTGATTTTCTTGAAAACAGAAATCTGAAGCATAAATTACCAAAAAGAAATTATACAAAAGAGCAATGCTGGACGGGCGCGGTGGCTCAAGCCTGTAATCTCAGCACTTTGGGAGGTCGAGACGGGCGGATCACGAGGTCAGGAGATCGAGACCATCCTGGCTAACACGGTGAAACCCCGTCTCTACTAAAAAAATACAAAAAATTAGCCAGGCGAGGTGGCGGCGCCTGTAGTCCCAGCTACTCGGGAGGCTGAGGCAGGAGAATGGCGTGAACCCGGGAGGCGGAGCTTGCAGTGAGCTGAGATCCGTCCACTGCACTCCAGGCTGGGCGACAGAGTCAGACTACGTCTCAAAAAAAAAAAAAAAAAAAAAAAAGAGCAATGCTGTTGGGAGCCGAAAGCCTGAGGGCTGTGACCAACTCAGCATTCCACTGGACTTGAATGAATCAAACGGCAAATTGTTTATCATGAATGCAGAATGTGGGCAAACTTGCTTCTGCTCATGCCGCCAGAAGGTACACTGAGGACAGTCACTCCCTGGGTTAACTACTGGGTTAACTACCTCCTTGAGGTTAACTACTGGAACATCTGGAGAGTACTGTTCAAAGAATACAGTCACTAAGTCAAGCAGCTGACCACAACCTCCCCCTTCTCCCTATCTCCTTTACTCAATAAATATGAAGAGCTATAGAAGTTCATGGCCCTTGTTCACTAGAAGCAAGGAGTCCCCTGGTGCCGTCTTTGTCTTTATTCCTGCATTCAACCTCCTTTGTTCAGACCAATAAAGTCCGCAGCAAAATGAAACCTATCGCGTACACTAGGAATTGCATATTAAAGTTATTCTCACCCAGGAAGACCAGGTTTCTGTAGTTCTCTAACATCACATTCCTATATAAATTCTGCTGTGCAGTGTCCAGGCATTGCCACTCCTCCACAGAGAATTCTATGGCCACATCCCGAAATGTCAATGATCCCTGGAAAACACACACAAACACACTTATTTACCAAGTGGTCATGGGCATAATTTTTAATTTGACTCAACGTAAAATGGAGAGAGTAAACAGAGCTGGTTCTGACTTCTAAGAGTGACTGAAATAATTCAATAAAATAGTTTTCAACTAGAAATATTCTCTAATGTATTCTCTAACTCTGAGAAAACAAAGTGTTATAAGATCCATAACACCAGTGTATATAGTGTATTTTTCTGGACAATAAAGTATAAAATTGAGGGCATAAACACTAACATGTACAATTTTGAGTGCTACATTTACATCATACAGAATTAATCGTGTGCCGGGCATGGTAGCTCATGCCTGTAATCCCAGCACTTTGGGAGGCAGAGGCGGGCAGATCACCTGACGTCGGGAGTTTGAGACCAGTCTGACCAACATGGAGAAACCCCGTCCCTACTAAAAACACAAAATTAGCTGGGCATGGTGCTTTGTGCTTGTAATTCTAGCTACTTGGGAGGCTGAGGCAGGAAAATCGTTTGAATCCAGGAGGCGGAGGTTGCGGTGAGCTGAGATCGCACCATTGCCCTCCAGCCTGGACAACAAGAGTGAAACTCTATCTCAAAAAAAAAAAAAAAAAAAAAAAAAAGAATTAATTGTGTGTATTTTTCAGATGGACATACTTTTGTATATTATTCAGATGGAATAGACATGTTGAGTTAGAAGCTATCACTCAAATTTTTATGTGTACAATAAGCTGGAGATCCTGTTAATGCAGATTTTTTTTTTTTTTTTCAGAAGATCAGGGATAAAGTCTGAGTTGCTGAATTTTTAACAAGCTCATCAGCATGCCAATGTTTTTGGCCCAAAAAGACTATTTTGTCAAATATCCAGTAATTGAATGACCCTGTGTTTTTCTGGTTTGTAAATAAAGATGAGAGCCTTCATTTTCAAAAAACAGACAAATGCAAAGGAAACCTAAGAAAGAAGGGCAGCTGCCAGATTAAATGTGGTGGTTTGTTCACATCAGCTGCGTAAAGATACTTAACAATGAAGAGAAAAATAATTAATTCTATAGTAAAACATGTATCAGAGAGCTTATCAACTAAGTGATTTATTAACATCAACTACATTAGAACAAACTTTTATAATGTCCTGATGCACCCAGAAGGACACAGCATTACTGCTGAGATACTGCCCCCTGAAAGGTAAATTATAGTCTGAATTTAACCATAAGGAAACATTAGTTTTATGGAAAGTTCAAGATACAGGTATCTCCCATGTTCTGTAATTTTTAATAGTGATTTTAAATAGTCTTTCTTTAGCACTGTAAAGAGCAGTTATCGCCTATCAAATTTTTTATAATTTTCTGGGTAATAAATACCATACTGCTTCAATGGGTATTTTCTTAATCCTATACTGCATAGACATAATAAAGAACACAGATGAAACCTCAACATTACATGTTCTCTGTCTTCACTAAAAACCCCAGGTTTTCCCCAACAGGAATTTGGAGTATCTACACCTTCCCATGTTCAACAGCCACAAAGGGACATTTTTAATATTGCAGATTATAAATTCATAGTGAGATTTCTGCATGGCATATAAGAAGCCATAATGTAGAGAAGGCTCTGGTATATAGAAAAATATATTTTTCAGAGACTTTGATTATTGTAAGAATTTTTTAAAGTAAAGACAAACTCATTAGGGAGGAAAAACACAAGTAGAGAAGTACAGGTTTGCAAGTACCAAACTTGTTTCCTGGAGGAAGCAGAGTGGACACAGATCTTGATCTGAGACATATTTAGCTGAAAAAAAAAAAAAAGGCCATTTTTTCCCCTTTCTCCTCCTTCTCTAGGATTATTTCTCAGATAAAATTCTCTGGGCAAATTATACCTGCATCTTGAGAACATGCCTTTAAAAGTGTCAGCACCACAGGTCTACCTGCTGTCACCACATCCACAGGCAGAAGAACCAAGACAGAGAAACTCCACCCATTTCTGTCCTTTATAGGAGAAGAGATTGAGAAACAATGAGTAGCTCCACAGAGATAAAAATACACTTTTATTTTGTCCTCAGGAGCCATCCCCTGACACAGGCACCAGCAATTTCCACTACAGTACTGGAAATATGGGCCACGCTGTCCTGTCCCTACCAAATCCAAACAGAACGGGTTCTTGAACCACTCTTTAATGCAAAGATGGAACTTAACTCTCATGAATGTATTTTGAATTCCTCATACTTGATTCTGACCTCACCTTAGAGTCACATGAACCACTTAATTAAAATAACATGGTGGCTTCCACCAGAACAATAAACAGAATCCATGGACAGGGCACAAGTAAAGAGAGTTCTGCAAAATGGCCAGGTGACACTCATTAGAAGCCTGGGCTGATAACCCAGCACCCTTGTCACAACACAAATATTTCTGGTACAAATGAAGACAATCATTCTTCATTCTAAAGTACTATACTCTTTGCTGACTCTAAAGTTTACAGAGAAAACAGAAGGTAGCAATTTCTGAGTAAGTCTGCATTTGGAAAACAACATGTGCACATGTACTAATGCAATGTTTATTAAGCAGGTACTATGTGCTCAATAGGATGTTACAGAGCACTGTGATAGCACATTATGTGGTTTAATCCTAATAACACCCTGTGAGTCGATACTACGTGTTCAATAATTCCAAGGCTTTAAAGGACCCAGCATTTTTATTTCTATTTCTGTTGATCTGTCATTGATTTTTTCAAAAAATGCAAAGAATAAAAGGTAAATATAGACAGATGAAAGAGATACAGATGGAAAGAGTTTAATGCAATTTAGATAAATTTTTATTGTGTTTATACTTACTTTCTTGGGACTTGTGAATCAACTACTAGATCTGCAGGAACAGAAAACAAGTTGCTAAATAATGTTTCTGCAAGCACTGGTTTTAATAAAAAATTTGAAAAGTAAGATCCTATAATACATACTTTATATTTCCCATTTATCTGTTGGGTTGCAGAAAATGTTGAGCAGCAGCTCTAAAAAGGCAACAGGATTCATGACCCAAAACTCTGATCTCTTCTAATCAGTTCTGTGAGGCAAGATGCCAGGGTAGAGCCAAACATAAATAAGGACTCTAAAAAGGGTGAATATGAACAGGGCTGGGGCAGAGTGTACAGCCGATGTACAATTAAGTTCTCTGTGCCACTGGGGGGTATTGTCAGTTCATTTTTTTAAAGCTTACTTAAGTAAACCTAAGTCTGAGTTTGTATAATTTTAATCTTTTTTGCCACTGCCCTGCAAATTTTATATTATATGCTAATAAGCAATTTTTAAAAATCCCTTAAGGTTATCTAGAATAATTTTTTTAGAAGAAAAGTAAGTATTCTGGCCAGGTGCGGTGGCTCACGCCTAGAATCCCAGCACTTTGGGAGGCTGAGGTGGGTAGATCACAAGGTCAGGAAATCGAGACCATCCTGACTAACACGGTGAAACCTGTCTCTACTAAAAATACAAAAAAAAAAAAAAAAAAAAAAAATTAGCTGGGCGTGGTGGCAGGCGCCTGTGGTCCCGGCGACTCAGAAACCTGAGGCAGGAGAATAGCATGAACCCGGGAGGAGGAGCTTGCCGTGAGCCGAGATCGCGCCACTGGACTCCAGCCTGGGCGACAGAGCGAGACTCTGTCTCAAATAAAAAAAAAGAAAAGTATTCTTAGCAGGCTAAAATAAATACAAATAATAATGACGACTCTTCTAAGTTCAGGTGTAGACATCAGAAGCCACAGTATAAAGAAAGTGGCCCAAATAAAGCCCCAATTTTTTGCACACGTCTATTTACTGTACCCACCATCTGATGTATATTTCAACCATATTTCCAGTTGCTAGTCTAGGCTAAAACTGCCAGGATGGTAGGAACCATGACTGCTTCATCTATTTTTCTTTTCTTTTTCTGTTTTTTGAGATGAAGTCTCACTTTGTTGCCCAGGCTGGAGTGCAAAGATGGGATCTCGGCTTACTGCAGCCTCCACTTCCCAGGTTCAAGAGATTCTCCTGCCTCAGCCTTGCAAGTAGCCAAGCCTACAGGCATGAGCCACCACACCCAGCTACTTTTGGTATTTTTAGTAGAGATAGGATTTCACCATGTTGGCCAGGCTGGTCTCAAACTCCTGATCTCAGATGATCCACCCATCTTGGCTTCCCAAAGTGCTGGGGTTACAGGTATGAGCCACTGCACCTGGCCTGCTTCATCTATTTTTTTTAATGACTATATGAAATGAAAGCAATTAGTTTATCTGTTTGAGCCTCCAGACCTCCTGATTTTTTACCCAAGTACCAGGGAACTGGAAAAACTCTCATCTGGGTACCAATCAAAGATACTTCTTGTGTAAGGGGCAAAACAAACACAGGATGACTCATTTCTCTCATACTGGGACAGAAGCAGAATTAATCACTCTTGTCAGCCTGACACAATTCTGTTCTGGACATTCTCAAATGTCTCAAAGATTCACAGGTGATTGTGAGAGGGTTCCCAGTGACCTGGGGCTGATGGTCCACTGATAAGCCAGGCAGAGAAGACTCAGGATGATTCTAAATAAAAAATGGAACTGCCTTGGTTGAACTCCAGAACCTGGCTCATCCATCCTGATTTGCTAGCTGTCCTGATTTGCTAGCTGTTGGGTAAGTAGAAGGACAAGAATACTTTACTCCAGTATCACATTTTACAGGTAGGTATAGTTGTGGTCGTGGCTCTGGATACTTTGTGGCCTTAAGATGCTTGTTTACACTTACAGATTCTGCCATCAGATTCTATTTACCCCTGGAGCCTCTCACATAACTATGGCAAGTTAATGAAAAAGATGTGAAAAGGTCAAAAAGCCACACTCTCAAAAGAGGAATTCAAAATGTCTATGTTGATATCTCACAATGCAGAAAATGCCTCCTGTTGGTTTTCTATAAATTCTAAATCCAAAGTCCGGCCCTGCCTTGTAAATCCCAAGCAGAGGTCAGCCAGACCTTATTTGCAAATTCTAGGTGAAATCAACCTCACTCTGCATTTTTGGGTGTTACAGCAAGTAAAGTGAAATCAAAGGAGAGATTCCCTCATAGAGGCTGCTCTAGAACATTCTAAATAATAGTTAACCTTAAAAAAGCTGACACGACATGAACAAAAGCAGACAGTTTATTTGGGTCAAGCTGAAGGATTTTAACTTGAGACGAAATATTCAAGTTGCCTGGAACCTACACTTTGATTAGCAGCACTTACAAGTGGATTTGTAAAGGCAAAAAAAAAAAAAAAAAAAAGGAACAGTGAGTGCTCACTGATACAAAATTGGTTGTGAGAAATTCTTATTTATGTAAAGAAATAACTTTAATAATTGATTGGATATACATCAAGGTTAAGGATATGGAATGTAGTGTCCAGAGTGGAATTAGTTTAATTTATAGCTACTTGTGGCAACAGTGAACAGTTTCAAGAGATATATAGCTGAAAAAAAAGGGAGAGAAACATGACTGTGCTCTCATTTTAATGTCTCTCTGAGTTTGATGCCTAAAAGGACTTGCATTCCTCAGATAAAAACTTGTTTTTTCCGTCTCAATTCTCAAGACCTAGATTTAGAATTTGGAGCTGCAAATTCAGGCCCTGCATGGGTAAAGTAGCAGCAATATTCAAGGTAAATGTTACCTGAACATTTGTGGGCATTTTAGCATGAGGAAGGAGGGAGAAATGGAGATTCTCATGTCTACAGGTCTACTCAATGCACATATTTTACTGATTGGGTTTCGGTGACAGATGGTCACTCAATCAGTTTCAAGTCTGAAGACACAAGTCATCAGAAGAGGTAAAATGGTTAATATCTGACCTACGCAGTTTGTAGACATCCGGTCTAGCCTCTCTAAAAGTGACTGTAGAGGATGATAGATACCAAGTAGGCAGAGACACAATTCCACGTGCATATTTAGGGGACAGCATGCACTTCACTGCACAATTGTGCATTGACTGGAAGCCAAAAAGGCCCATCTAGAGTAAAGCTTAGTTGGTACCTTATGTGTTTACATTATGTCTGGTAATTCTAGACTGGGTTTGGAAAATATAATTAAAAGCAAAATTTTCTTTAGCCCCAAAGGAACTCCACAATAACAGAACAGAAAGAAAACTGTTTTATGATACAATTACATGTGAATGTGACATGCATTACAGTCAATTTGCTCAAGAGATTGCAAAGACAGAAAGACAATCACCATAATTCGTCTACAAGTAGAATTTACAGCACCATGTCACACATAGTTCATCCTAAATTCACCTGGTAGTTGGGAAGGCCATCCATGTATGCTAAATGGTTATAATCAATGAAAAAATAAACTTTTCACATCTTCATGACTGGAGGTAGTTGTGCAACTTGAACCCCAGTGTCTGGTGAAGGTAGGCTTTGACTCTTCTACAAAAATTGTTGATTCGGGTGCTATCTTTTTGGCTATTTAAATTTTAAAGTAATAGCTCTCTACTTCCCGAGCATTGGGCTTGAGTACTCCTGTTTCCCTCTCCTGGTGGCTAGTGTATTCTCTTGACCCCTACCATCTGCCACTGAGGCACGGCCCACAGCACAGGGCTCACAGTTGGAAACTCACATCTTAGTTGAATCCCAATTGCCACAGCAGCACTCCGGTGCCACATCAGATAGTGAAGCCTGAGCAGCAGGAGGAGAGTCTGCAGACCTCCTGGGTAGAATTGCACCTTCACAATAATAGAAAAAGGAGCAGTGTTTCAGCCTTAGTTTTTATTTATAATGGTGACATGAAAAAATACTGCTGGGTTTTAGCATGACTCCAGATAGAGATAGCTCTCAGAGTTCTCACTGTGACAGCCCACATCTTTCACAGATACCATTGGATACTAATAGGGTTTCTGAAACAGACACGCAATGCATTCAAGAGAAAAACAGCTCTTGTTCTGAGAAAAATTATATTGAGAGAAAAAAGTTAAAATGTCTTAAGAAAAAACTGAGATTGGATATAAAATTGATCAAGTCAGCCAGAAAATACCTCCCTAACAAGAATTTCTCTCCAAACACCCGAAATGCATAGCTACTCTCAGCAAGAGAAACATGAGCATTATTGAATAAAGGGGGCATATTCTCAGCAGAATTTTTTTTTTTTTTTGAGATGGAGTTTCATTCTTGTTGCCCAGGTTGGACTGCAATGGTGTGATCTTGGCTCACTGCAACCTTTGCCTCCTGGGTTCAAGTGATTCTCCTGTCTGAGCCTCACAAATAGCTGGGACTACAGGCATGTGCCACCACACCCGGCTAATTTTGTATTTTTGGTAGAGACAAGTTTTCACTATGTTGTCCAGGCTGGTCTCAAACTCCTGACCTCAGGTGATTCACCCACCTTGGCCTCCCAAAGTCCTGGGATTAGAGGCATGAGCCACCATGCCCAGTTCTCAGCAGAATTTTAAAAGATTTATCTTCCATCTCTGCTGCTCTCTTATTTCCTAACCATTGAATGTGAGATCTACATTGGAATATATCTGACAGCTTCCACCAGCACTTTTTTATAAAACATTGAAATCTGTGTTAATATAGTAGAATATATTAGAGCTTGCAACATAGCTAACTGGAGAGCTATTATGGTTTTTGGGTAGCCATATCACCTGTGTTTATTTGTTCCGTAATAGCAGCATACTAATTTGGTAAAATATGACGCTAAAATTATGCTTACCTATAATTATTACTATTGGATAAATTAATAAGCATGTCAGACTAATATCTACGGTAACAATTTAATGGTAAATTTCTTTGGATATCAGATATACATATATGACTAATTTTATGTACTTGTCATAAGGTATGTAAGATTTTAAAAAATTATCTGAACTATAATTCAGTTAAAACACTGTATTTCAAAAGTATGAATAACAATATTAAAATAACTAAGGAATTCAAAGTAAACATTGTGGCCTTATATTCATACTATTGTAGAAAATACTGTTTAATTTATATGAATGCAAGTTGTCTACAAACACTACACATAACTGCACTAACTGTACTGAAGTAACCCAAGTACAACAGACTCCGCTGTTCAGTTTATACACTGAACTCTTCTGGCTTTTGCAGTGTAAGTATGTCAGCCTGCAAATAATCATCTTGGATAATCAGGTTTCTGCCAAAGAACTTACTCAGTATCTTTTAGTCTATATTATTCTGTATTGCTAAATTTATTCTGATCTTCGTGCTCAACTTTTTAATGCTCTTGAAATGAAGTTTACTCTGAACAAATCTGTGTCTAGTTTAAAGACTAAAGATAAAAAAATAATAATCTTTTGCCAAGACAAAAAGAAAGCAATGAATCTCAGGTCCCAAATAAAGACAATTCTGAGTCAAAAAGAATGACAAAAGGTTTGTTTCATTGTTAATATGATTTACATATATTTCAAAAAGCAGAAGAAATATATACACATAATCTAAACCTTTTTTTAACAATCAGCAAGTTATCCTCCCTTATTTTCACATATGAGAATAAAGCCTCTTGTTGCAAATTTATATTTTCTCTTAAAACAGCCAGGTCTCTGGACAAGTTCTTGAACTCTTGGACATCTGAATTTTGCACACTGTGTGCACTTGAAAGGACGTTTATGGGGGGGAAAGCAGAAGAGAGAAAGGTGTTATAAAAAAATCCATGGGTTCACATGAATAAAGCAAGTTCTTAGAGACCTATGAAGAGACTTAGAATCTGACACAGTAATAATCAGAGACTACATCTCACAGGCACTAACGGACAGATCACTGAAGAAAAAAATTAACAACAATATTAGGACCTGAACTCAACACTTGACCAAATAGTCCTAATAGACATTTACAGAACTCTTCATCTAAAAATACCATAATACACATTCTTCTCATTACCACGTGGCACATACTCTAAAATTGACCACACAATCAGAAATAAAACCATTCTCAGCAAATTCAAAAATCCCAAAATGATGCAAACCACACACACAGACTATAGCTTAAGAAAAATATAATTCAATACCAATAAAACAACTGGAAACCATACAATTAAATAAAAATTAAATGGCCTACACTTGAATAACCTTTTGGTAAATAATGAAATTAAAGCAGAAACCAAGAAGTCTTTTGAAACCAATAAGAACAAAAATACAACATACCAGAATCCCTGCAATACAGCTAAGGCAGTATTACAAGAAAAATTTATAGCATTAAATCTTCACATCAAAAAGTTAGATCTCAGTTTAACAACCTGACAACATAAACAAAAGACTGAGAGCAGCAAAAGCAAATCAGCCGCTAAGCTAGCAAAAGACAAGAAATAACCAAAATCAGATCTGAACTGAAGGAGATTTAGACATGAAAAACTACAAAAGATCAAGAAATCCAGGCATTCAATCTATTTTTTTAAAAAAAGGTAAATAAACTACTAGCTAGATTAATGAAGAAGATACAAATAAACACAATTAGAAATGAGAAAAAGATACATTACCACTGACCCCACAAAAATATACTGAAGTCTATGAATATACTATGCACGTAAGCAAATATAAAATAAAAAATATATATATATACTGAAGTCTGTATGAACATACTATGCACATAAAAAAACAAAACAAAACTCTAGAAGAAATGAAAAAATTCTGGAACAAATACATCCTCCCAAGACTGAATACACACAAAAACATCAAAGCCCTAAATAGATAGATAAGCTCAAAAAACTGAAAGAGTAGTAAATAACCTACCGATCAAATGAAGCTCAGGACCAGACATATTCACAGCTGAATTCTACCAGATGTACAAATAGAAGCTGATATTATTTCTACTAAAACAATTTCAAAAGATTAAATTATTTCTACTAAAACAAAATCAAAAAATTAAAAAGAAGAAACTCCTCTCCAACTCATTGTGTAAGAACAGCATCATTCTGATACCAAAACCTAACAGAGAAAAAACAAAACAAAAAAAAGGCAACTTCAGGCCAATATCCTTGATGAACATTGATGCCAAAATCTTCAACAAACGGCTGGGCCTGGTGGCTCACACCTGTAATCCCAGCACTTTGGGAGGCCAAGATGGGCTGATTACCTGAGGTCAGGAGTTCAAGACCAGCCTGGCCAACACGATTAAACCCCATCACTTCTAAAAACACAAAAAAATTAGCTGGGTATGGTACCACACAACTGTAAGCCCAGCTACTCAAGAGGCTGAGACAGGGGAATCACTTGAACCTGGGAGGCAGAAGTTGCAGTGAGCCAAGATCACACCACTGCACTCCGGCCTGGGTGACACAGCAAGACTCCATCTCAAAAAAAGAAAAAAAAAAAGAAATCGTCAACAAACTACTGGCAAACCAAATCCAGCAGCTTATCAAAAAGCTAACCCGCTGTGATAAACTACGGTTTATTTTGGGGATTCAAGGTTTGTTCAACATACACAAATCAATAAATGTGATTCATCACATAAACAGAATTAAAGAGAGAAACCACAAGACTATCTCAATAGATGCACAAAAGGCTTTCAATAAAATTTAACATTTTTCACGTTAAAAACCCTCAACAAACTAGGCATTGAAGGTACATACGTCAAAATAGTAAGTTATCTATGACAAACTCACAGCCAACATACTGAATGGACAAAACCTGGAAGCATTCCTTCTTGATAACTGGCACAAGACAAGGACGTCTTCTCTCAACACTCCTATTCAACATAAAATTGGAAGTCTTAGCCACAGCAATCAGGCAAAAGATAAAAATAAAAGGCATCCAAACAAAAAGAGAGAAAGTCAAACTATCCCTATTTGCAAACAACATGATTCTACATCTGGAAACCCATATACTCTAAGCAGAAAAGCTCTTTAAACTCACAACTTGAGTAAAGTCTCAGGATACAAAAGAAATGTACAAAAATTAGTAGCAACCCTATATATCAAAAACATCTAGGCCAAATCTGAATGGAAAACACAACCCCATTCACAACTGCCACAGAAAAGAATAACATATCTAGAAATACAGATAACCAGAAAGGGAAAAGATCTCTATGACAAGAATTACAAAACAATGCTTAAAGAAGCCAGAGATGATACAAACAAATGGAAAACCACTTTATGCTCATGAATAAAAAAGATCACTATCATAAAACGGTCATACTGCTGAAATACATTTACAGATGTAATGCTAATTTAATCAAACCACCAAAATATTTTTTAACAGAACTAAAAAAACAATTTTAAAATTCACACGGAACCAAAAAAGAGCCTGAATAGCCAAGGCAATCGTAAGCAAAAACAACAAAGTTGGAGGCATTACATTACCTGACTTCAAACTATACAACAGGGCTACAGTAAACCAAGCAACATGGTACTGGTACAAAAACAAACTCATAGACCAATGCAACAGAATAGGGAGCCCAGAAATAATGACACACACCTAAAACCATCTGATCTTCAACAAAGGTGACAACAGGAATGGGGGAAGAACTTCCTATTTAATAAATGGTACTGGAACAACTAGCTACCACTATGTAGCAGATTGAAATTGGATCCTTTTATAACACCATATAAAAAAATCAACTCAAGGTAAATGAAAGACTTAAATGTTAATCTGAAAAATTATGTATATAAAAAAAGAAACCCTGGAAGGTAAGAAGTGCCATTCTAGACATAGAAACTGGCAAAGATAATGAAGATATCAAAAGTAATTGCAACAAAAGCAAAAATTGACAAATGGGACCTAATTAAACTAATGATCTTTTTCACAGCGAAGGAAAGTATCAACACAGTAAAGTGACAACCTACAGAATAATAGAAAATACTTGCAAACTATGCTTCTGACAAAGGTCTGCTATCCAGAATTCATTAGGAACTAAAACAAGTTTACAAGAAAAAAAAAAAACCTCACTTAAAAGATAAAAACATTAAGAAGATGCTTGTCTTCAAAAGAAGACAAACATGTGGCTAACAAGCATATAAAAAAATGCTCATCACTAATCATTACAGAAATGCAAAAGAAAACCACAACAAGAAATCATCTCAAACCAGTGAGAATGGCCATTATCATAATTCAACCATTGTGAAAAGCAGTGTGGTGATTCCTCACTAAACTAAAAACAAAATTACCATTTGACCCAGTAACCTCACAATTGGGTATATACCTAAAAATATACAGATGATTCTATCACAAAGACACATGCACAATCACGTTCATCGCAGCACTATTCACAATAGCAAAGACATGGAATCAGCCTAAATGCCTATCACTGGTAGACTGGATAAACAAAATATGGTATGGTTATATGATGGCACATGCCTGTAATCCAGCACTTTGGGGGCCGAGCCAGGTGGATTGCCTGAGCTCAGGAGTTTGAGACCAGCATGGACAACATGGCAAAATCCCATCTATAAAAAAAAAAAAAAAAAAAAAAAAATACAAAAAGAAAAATTAGCTAGGCATGGTGGCACAAGCCTTTATTCTTAGCTACTTGGGAAGCTTAGGTAGAAGCGGATAGCTTGAGCCTGAGAAGTTGAGGTTTTAGTGAGCCAAGACCACACCACTGCACTCCAGCCTGAGAAAAAGAGTGAGACCCTGTCTCCAAATATAACAAAACACAAAAAACTTAATAAAAACAAAATATGGGCCAGGTGCAATGGCTCACACTTGTAATCCCAACACTTTGGGAGGCCAAGGCGACGGATCATCGGAAGTCAGGAGTTTGAGACCAGCCTGGCCTACATGGTAAAACCCCATCTATACTAAAAATACAAAAATTAGCTGGGTGTTGTGGCACACACCTGTAATCCTTGTTACTCGGGAGGCAGTGGCAGAAGAACTGCTTGAACCTGGGAGGTGGAGGTTGCAGTGAACTGAGATCATGCCACTGTACTTCAGCATGAGTGACATAGCGAGACTCCACCTCAAAACAAACAAACAAATAATGGTACATAAACATCATGAAATCATGAAATCCTGTGTGGCCATAAAACAAAACAAAAAAACAAAACAAAAAAAAAAGATTATGTCCTTTGCAGCAACATGGAATGAAGCTGGAGATCACTATTCTTAGAAAACTGATGCAGAAACAGAAAACCAAATGCATGCTATTATTTATAAGTAAGAGCTAAATAACAAGAACAAATGAACACAGAGGGGAAAAAAAGAAACTGAGGCCTAGTTGAGGATGGAGGGTGGCAGAACTAAAAGGGTCAGAAAAAGTACCTTTTTAGTGCTATGCTTAGTACTGCAGTGACAAAATAATCTGCACACCAAACTTCCATGACACAATTTTAGCTGTACAACAAACCTGCATGTGTACCCCTGAACCAACCAAAAATAAAAGTTAAAAGAAAAAAAAGTCCCTGGGTTAGAGAGACTGCAATGCAGGTGGACAGACTGGTCTGCGCAATAGATAGTGGCTCAGGTGGGGCTGTGCAGGGAGATAAGATTATGAACACGTGGTCGACAACCCTAGGCTGGTGGAGAAACAGGTCGCTACTGCAGATTCAGTGTCTGAAAACAGAGATATGCCAGGAGACTTGTAGATACTTTTGTAGGTTTTTGGCCAAAAAAACCACTAGGGTCAAAAATGCTGTGGTAAAATTCCTGAGGGTGGTGCCTTGTCCTGAGAGGGGTGTGGACACATCAATGTCTAGTGTTTGTGAGTGGGTGGAAATCCTCTGCTGGCAGCTTTCGCAAAAAGGGGTTTGTCATCAGATCTCTAAGTTTTCAGTCCTCTGTCACCCTGGGAGGAGATCTGAAATCAAAGAACAAGGGGCAGTGTGACAGCCTGTGTAGAGGAGAGCAGAGCCTCCCATTCCCAGACACCTAGAGTTTCATTCCAGGCCAGAAGTCTGTGCTATTTTTCTTCTGGCACCAAATCTGCAGAGTTTGATGAACAACAATTCTCCAACATCAACTCATTGTCTAACACTTGAATTCTGACACCACCCAGAGTCAGCATAGACCCTGATTCACGGCTCAGTCCCACAACACTGTCCTCACTGCAGATGCCAGTCACAAACTCCATGGGCTCATCTATGCTTCTGACCTACTGTTTAAAAGTTGGGGACTCCCATAACCTTTTTGAAATTCAGTAACCCGATAGAGTTACTCACAGAACTCAGCAGAACACTGTAGTTATATTTACTGGTTTCAAATAAAATATACAACTCCCAAAAAGCCAAATGGAAGTATAGAACCAAGAAAAGAGGTGGGAAAAGATGAAGCACATAGACAATAAACAGCTGTGATTAATAAAATTCTCTATCCTCTGTGTTCTCCAGGAACACTTTATGAAAAGACTCACCCTTCCCATTATGACTTAGATGGTGCTCTCTTTACTTACCTAATACACAGCCAGGAAAACACTCGCATATTTTCTTCTTTTTCTCATTAAAAAAGCAGCTGAATTTGTCTTCAGTGATCAACATAAAATATTTCTTAATCAAAATTCACTTAAGTTTATTTTCTTCCCACAGACTCCTGAACTCTGAGCTATGCTCAATCTGAGCCACCATACAAACTCATTTTATATCCCTCCTAAGAACACACTGACTTCAGGGTAAAACATTCTCTGATCTAAAACCTGATTATTTCAACCTTCATTTAAACATTCCCCTCACCTTTTTTCTAAACTTATTTTCTTATCCTTAGGAAAAAAAGCCCTTTTCTGCCTAATCTTTGCAATCCTTAAAGATCTTATAGTTGGTACTTCCTCCTGTTGCCATACTCCTTTGGAATTCAATTTTTTTTTTTTTTAACTTACATGTAACTGGTTTAAAACCTCTCAAAACTGCCTCAAAACAGTAACAATTTTATCTTCAGTAAGACACTCCCAAACCCTTTCTATCTTAACCTTAACTGCATCTGCCTGTGGGGCCCCAGCTTTGCAGGGCTCTGTAGCTTCTCTCACTATGGAGGCTTCTTCCACCACTGGGGTAAGCAGGCTGGGACATCTGCAGGAAAGGCTTTCCAGAAGGAACTAACTGGGCCTTTAATAACCTCCTTTTGCTCGCTCAAAATTAACCTCAGTTTGCAGTCATTGGGCTCAAGCTTTAATTACCAAGTCAGAGTCATTCACTTAGTTTTTGAAACTAAGTGTTTGAAAAAATCCAGCAAAATGATGCAAAAACATATAAGAAAATTTTAAGGTGCTTGTATTTTGTACCTCAGTAAGAGAAAGAAAGGTATTTATTTCTTTTGGACAATAAAGTATTATTTTACTTTTTGTATTAAAAATCATGTGGTAAACAGTTATATGGGAACACTTCTAGGAGGTACCAAGTTTCATCACATAAAATTTAGCATTAAACTCAGAAATCGAAATAACAGGATATAGAACAAAGATATTTACTTTAGCAAATTCACCCTGCAAAAAAAGAAACTGATGTTTTCACGAATCTATGTAACTCCCCAATTATCTACCACATTTGCTTGTGGAAATATATTAATTCTCTACAGCCGAAATGGAAGAACAATTTTTCTTCTTTTTTTTCTCAGTAGCTAACATTCTAAAAGCTAGATGGAATTCTGTTTGAAATCATTCAGCCATAAAGAACACACCAGAAGGCTGGGCACAGTGGCTTACACCTGTAATCCCAGCACTTTGGGGGGCCAAGGCAGGCGGATCATGAGGTCAGGAGATCGAGAGCACCCTGGCTGACAAGGTGAAACCCTGTCTCTGCTAAAAATACAAAAAAATTAGCTGGGCATGGTGGTGGGCACATGTAGTCCCAGCAACTCGGGAGAGTGAAGCAGGAGAATGGCATGAACCTGGGAGGCAGAGTTTGCAGTGAGCTGAGATCCCACCACTGCACTCCAGCCTGGGTGACAGAGTGAGACTCTGTCTCAACAAAAAACAAAACAAAACAAAACAAACCTGAGAAAACTTCTAAATTCACTCTGAGAAAAAGGTGAATGAGAATTTTCAACAAATATATAATTACGTATTATTTTCTGAAACTCACATTTTTTATGCCCTTTGTAAATATTTTCTTACCTTTCAAGCCCTACTAATAAAATGCAATTTACAGTTAAAAAACTGAGGTCAGCCGGGCACAGTGGCTCACACCTGCAATCCCAGCACTTTGGGAGGCCAAGGTGGGCAGATTACTTGAGGTCAGAATTTTGAGCTCAAACAGCCTGGCCAACATGGCAAACCCCCATCTCTACTAAAAATACAAAAAGTAGCACTGCAGAGATTGCACCACTGCACTACAGCCTGGGCGACAGAGGAAAACACTGTCAAAAAAAAAAAAACACACACACACACACACAAAAACCTGGTCAAAATAAGTGAAGAAATCACTTAATCATTTCAAGGTACAGATATGTCTGACTCGTGTGTCAAGTCAGGCCATCCAATTACTTTAGAGATTCTCCCACCCCATCCTGTTCACTTAAGTGCTCAATAATCATTCTCTCAGGAGACTCTGAACAAACTCTGCCCCAGTGAGTGCCCCAGGTATATTTCACTTTGCAAGTTCTTGCACCATCTCACTGGGATCAGTTTTTTTTCTTTGTCTTTGGAGTGCTATTTTGTTTCACAAACTTTTTACCATTTTTCTATCACTATTTTTCTGTCCCCTAAGAGAATCCAGGGGCAAAAATTATTTTGGTTTCCCCTTCACTACCAGCATCTGATTGTCTGAACAGCAACGCGTCTCCAAGAAATGGAAGCTGGGTTGGGTAAAGACAATATTAGTATCTCAAGGGGGTAGCTTTCCAAAAAAACAGCGCACCAGAAGATGCCTCTCAGTCAAAGGGCATTCACCTGCTCTCTTGAGAGGCTCCACTCCATACCTCAGGTTGTCTTAGGGGAGAAAATGACCCAGGAACCGATCGATATTCACTAGACACTCTCGCAGACATAGCCATGGCGGGTATCCTGGTTTTTCCCCAGACAGTACTGAATCTCAGGTCCAAGAAAAAATTGAAGGGTAGCTGAGGACACATCTCCCTATAAAGTTTCCAAAGGGAAACTTTGACCCAAAAACATTCTGGTATCTGTGTCTGGGGAAAACAGAAGAAAAAATATTTACAAACAGAAAACAAATTTTTTTAAATGTGCCATCAAATGCTTTGTCAAAAAAATGATTAAAACAGGTATCAAAATGTACACTAAAGGACAAATAGTTGATAATATGAATAAGGGAGGGGAAATTGGCATTTGGGAATGTCAGAAGGAAGTGGAAATTAAGTATTTTACTGCAAGCCAGAGTCAGGCTGGAGAAATAGGGGATGGGGGATAGACTTGAGGCCCTGCTTGGGACACATGTGAAAAATGCAATGAAACAGCAGTTCCTTGTGGGGTGTGCAAATAATTAAGTGGCTGGCAGTTAGATTGAAGAGGTTCTAGTTCCTAAATTCTACTTTTAAAAAACCTAATCCGGCCAGGCGCGGTGGCTTACACCTGTAATCCCAGCACTTTGGGAGGCCGAGGCGGGTGAAACACGAGGTCAGGAGATCGAGACCATCCTGGCTAACACCGCGAAACCCCATCTCTACTAAAAATAGAAAAATTAGCCGGGCGTGATGGCGGGTGCCTGTAGTCCCAGCTACTCGGGAGGCTCTGAGTCCGGAGACTGGAGTGAATCCGGGAAGCGGAGCTTGCAGTGAGCCGAGATCGCGCCACCGCCCTCCAGCCTGGGCCACAGAGCCAGACTCCGTCTCAAAAAAAAAAAAAAAAAAAAAAAAGTTAAGGGGGCGTGGTGGCGCATGCCTGTAATCCCAGCTACTTGGGAGGCTAAGTCAGGAGAATCACTTGAACCTGGTAGGTGGAGATTGCAGTGAGCCCAGACGGTGTCACTGAGCTCCAGCCTAGGCGACAGAGTGAGACTTTGTCTCAAAAAAACAAACTAATTCAAATGCACTTTTTGTAAATTACTATATTGGGGAAAAAAATTCAGGCTTAAGAAACTATAAACTGCCAATTAATCTCTGACTACATAATCAAGAAATTTCCATCTTGATAGTACAAACTAAGAAACTACCTAACTGTACCTAACCAATTACTGAATTTGGTTTTCTTCATTATGCGCCTTATAAAACTCTTCCGTCAAATCCCTTCAATAGACCATAAACTACAACCCATAGCTGGGTGCTCTACAATTTTGGAATCACTCTTTGGATAAATTCTTTAATATTTGTGCGCTGACTTCCGCAAATTTTTAATAGGAAGAAACAGGAGCTGGGAACCTCACGGACCAAAGCTCTTTCCATTCATGAACCCACACGCGGAGTCAGGATTCTCCTCTGACGACACTCCCATGGTCCCTGCACATATGGGAGAGACTCCGCGCTGCGGGTGCAGAGCTGCCCCAAGAGGTCTCCAGGCCAGGGCACAGTCATAGCGCAGGTTAGAGACAGGACGCCCGGGGGCCGGGTGTCAGCGCAGCCGCCATCTTATGGCTGAAGCGGACTGAGGTGGAGCTAGGCAAGGACAACTCCGGGCATAGATTGTGGAGCTGACTGCGGGGAGGCCTGAGTCCCGCCACAGCTGGTTCCAACCAGCCCCGGCCACTCTCTCCGGATGTCGGACCCGGCACACTCACCATTTCTAGGCTTCCAGGGGGTCCTGGCGACTTAGCTGTGGATCTCCCAATACCTGCAGGTCACAGGACCACAGGAGCTGGGCCTCTAGGAGGAGAGGACACACAGCAGCAAGCACCACACCTTGACCTCCGGCTGCGGCGAGAGCCAAAGGTCCGACCACATCCCGGAAGTCGCCCTGTCCGCTCCAGCTGCATGCCTGATTGGACGGTCCCAGCCCAGAGTCCCTGATTGGATGATGTTTAAGGCCCCGCCCCTTCGAGCCCTGAGTGACAGAAGATGTTATCAGATGCTTCTGATAACAAAAGGCTGCAGCCTTTCCAGGCAGGGCTTCCTCCCTGAGCTGAGCCAGGCCCACCCCAGAGCATGGGAAAATTCTTTCTCTTCTTTACTCTCTTTTTAAATGTATTCGAAATGTGAACAAATATAGTTTACTGCCATGTTAATAATACATAAAACTTTTGTTCAACAGTAAATCATTTTTTACTTTAGTAATAGTGTATTATCAATACTGAAGGCCGGGCGTGATGGCTTACTCCTTTAATGGCGTCAGTTTGGGTGGCCGAGGCGGGCGGATCACCTGAGGTCAGAAGTTCAAGACCAGCCTGGTGACCTGGTGAAACCCCTTCTCCACTAAAAATACAAAAATTAGTCAGCTGTGGTGATGGGTGCCTGTAATCCCAGCTACTCAGGAGGCTGAGGCAGGAGAATCATTTGAACCCAGGAGGTGGAGGTTGTAGTGAGCCGAGATTGGGCCATTGCACTCCAGCCTGGGCAACAAGAGTGAAACGCCATCTCAAAAAAACAAAACAAAAAAAACCTAAACCTAATTTTAGTAAAATCTTATAAATAAATCCATCAAATTTGTCATTTTTGAACACTCTAGATTTTCACATAAATTTTATACTCTCTTTTTTGTTTGTTTGTTTGTTTGTTTGTGACAGTCTCCCTCTGCCGCCCAGGCTGGAGTGCAGTGGCGCGATCTCAGCTCACCGAGAGCTCCACCTCCCGGGTGCAAGTAATTCTCCTGCCCCAGCCTCCCCAGAAGCTGGGATTACAGGCGCTTGCCACCACGCCTGGCTAATTTTTGTTTTTTTAGTAGAGACAGGGTTTCACCATGTTGAGGTCAGGTCTCAAACTCCTGACCTCAGGCAATCCGCCCACCTCAGCCTCCCAAAGTGCTGGGATTACAGACATGAGCCATGGTGCCCGGCCTTATAATCTCTTATAATTTTTTAACTTTTTCCATTTTATTTTATTAGACTTTTTTTTTAACTTGAAACAACCTTTATTTTTATCTTTTTTTGTTTTTAGACAAATGTTGCTCTGCCAGCCAGGCCAGAATGCAATGGCATGATCTCAGCTCACTGCAACCTCCCCCTTCCTGGGTTCAAGCGATTCTTCTGCCTCAGCCTCCCAAGTAGCTGGGATTACAAGCGCCCACCACCACACCCAGCTAATTTAGCATGGTGGCCTGAACCTGTAGTACCAGTTATTCAGGGACTGAAGTAGGAGGACTGCCTGAGCCCAGGAGGTTGTGGCTGCAGTGAGCCCTGATCAAGCCACTGCTCTCCATTCTGGGTGACAGAGTGAGACCATTTCAAAAAAAAAAAAAAGCCAAAGCATATAAACTTCAACTTATGGGGTTTTGGGGGTTTTATTTTTGTCTTAAATTGTTGTATTTCAGTAGTTTTGGGGTACAGGTAGTATTTGGTTACAGGGATAAGTTCTTTTGTGGTGATTTCTGAGATTTAGGTGCACCAATCGCCCAAGCAGTGTGCACTGTATCCAACATGTAGTCTCTCATCCCTCACTCCCTCTCCCACCCTTCCCGCTGTGTGCCCAGAGTCCATTATATAATTCTTTTTAATTTTTAATTTTTTAATTTTTTTTTTTTTTTTTTTGAGACGGAGTTTCGCTCTTGTTGCCCAGGCTAGAGTACAATGGCGCGATCTCGGCTCACCGCCACCTCCGCCTCCCAGGTTCTAGCGAGTCTCCTGCCTCAGTCTTCCCGAGTAGCTGGGATTACAAGCATGCGCCACTATGCCCGGCTAATTTTGTATTTTTAGTAGAGACAGGGTTTCTCCATGTTGGTCAGGCTGGTCTTGAACTCCCGACCTCAGGTGATCGCCTGCCTCGGCCTCCCAGAGTGCTGGGATTACAAGCGTGAGCCACCGCGCCTGGCCCCATTATATAACTTTTATGCCTTTGCATCTTCATAGCTTAGCTCCCACTCATAAGTGAGGACACACAATATTTGGGGTTTTATCCCTTCTTTTCTTTTCTTCTTTTTTTTTTTTTTTTTTCCGAGAGGGAGTTTGCTGTGATTACAGGCATGAGCCACCCGTGCCTGGTCCATTTTTTGATGTTTTAATTATGGTCTTTTCTGTTTGTATGTTTGTTTGTTTGTTTTTGAGATGGAGTCTCGCTCTCTGGCCCAGACTGGAGTGCAGTGGTGCGATCTCGGCTCACTGCAACCTCCGCCTCCCGGGTTCAAGCGATTCTCCAGCCTCAGCCTCCGGAGCAGCAGGGATTACAGACATAAGCCATCGCACCCTGCCAATTTTTGTGTTTTTAGTAGAGGCGGGGTTTTACCATGTTGGCCAGGCTCCTCTGGAACTCCTGACCTCAGGTGATCCACCAGTCTTGGTCTCCCAAAGTGCTGGGATTACAGGCATCAGCCACCATGACCAGCCAATTATGGTCATTCTTGCAAGAGTAAGGTGGTATCACATTGTGGTTTTGATTTGCATTTCCCTGATCATTAATCATCAGTGATGTTCAGTATTTTTTGTTGTTCTTGGCCATTTGTATATTTTCTTTTGAGAATTGTTTAAGTCACATCTGTCTTTGTTTTTGTTGCATTTGCTTTGGGGTTCTTGGTCATGCACTCTTTGCCCAAGTCAATGTCTAGAAGAGTTTTTCCAATGCTTTAGAATTCAGGTAGTTTCAGGTCTTAGATTAAAGTATTTGATCCATCTTGAGTTAATTTTTTTATAAGGTGAGAGATGAAGTTCCATTTTTTTTTTTTTTTTTTTTTGAGATGGAGTCTCGCTCTGTCGCCCAGGCTGGAGTGCAGTTGCGTGATCTCAGCTCTGCCCCCCAGGTTCAAGCAATTCTCTGCCTCAGCCTCCCGAGTAGCTGGGATTACAGGCACCCGCCACCATACCCAGCTAAATTTTTTTTTGTATTTTTAGTAGAGACGGGGTTTCACCATCTTGTCCAGGCTGGTCTTGAACTCCTGACCTCGTGATCCACCCACCTCAACCTCCCTAAAGGCTGGGATAACAGGTGTGACCCTCTGTGCCCAGCCGAAGACCCAGTTTTATTCTTCAATATGTGGCTTCCCAATTATGCCAGCACCATTTATTGAATAGGGTGTTATTTCCCCACTTTATATCTTTGTTTACTTTGTCAAAGATCAGTTGGCTGTAAGTATTTGGGTTTATTTCTGGTTTCGCTATTCTGTTTCATTGGTCTAAATGTCTATTTTTATACCCATACAATGCTGTTTTGGTAACTATACCCTTGTAGTATAGTTCGAAGTCAGATAATGTGATGCCTTCAGATTTTGTGTGTGTGTGTTTTTGGTTTTGTTGGGTTTTTTTTTTTCCTTCTTGCTTTAACTATGGAGGCTCTCTTTTTATTTTATATAAATTTTAGGATTTTTTTTAGTTCTGTGAAGAATAATAATGCTATTTTGATGGAAATTACATTGAATTTGCAGATTGCTTTTGGTAGGTTTATCATTGTTGCAATAGGATTGCTACCCATCCATAAGCATGAAATATGTTTCCATTTGTTTCCATTGTCTGTGATTTCTTTTAGCAACATTTTGTAATTTTTCTTGTAGAGATCTTTCACCACCTTGGTTACACATATTCCTAATTATTATTTTTTTTGCAGCTATTTTTAAATGAGTTGAGTTCTTAATTTAAGTCCTAGTTTGGTCACTGTTAGTGTACACCAGTGCCACTAATCTGTGCACATTGATTTTGTATCCTGAAATTTTACTGAATTTACGTATCAGATCGAAAAGCTTTTTTTTCTTTTCTTTTCTTTTCTTTTTTTTTCTTTTTGAGACAAGTCTTACTCTGTCGCCCAGGCTGGAGTGCAGTAGCATGATCTCAGCTCACTGCAACCTCTGCCTCCTGGGTTCAAGTGATTCTCCTGTCTCAGCCTCCCTAGTAGCTGGGATTACACCCACTTGCCACCGCGCCTGGCTAATTTTTGTATTATTGGTAGAGACGGGGTTTTACCACGTTGGCCAGGCTGGTCTTGGACTCCTGACCTCAGGTGATCCACCTGCCTCCACCTCCCCAATTGCTGGGATTACAGGCTTGAGTCGCTGCACCCAGCCCTAAAAGCTTTTTAGATGAGTGTTTAGGGTTTCCCAGCTATACAATTATATCATTGATAAGCAGTGACAGTTTGACTTCCTTTTTACCAATTTAGATGCTGTTTATTTTTTGCTTTACTCTGATTGCTCTGGCTAAGACTTCCATTACTATGTTGAATAGAAGTGGTGAGAGTGGGCATTATGTCTTGTGTTCTCAGAAAAAATCCTTCCAACTTTTTCCCGTTCAGTGTAATGTTGGCTGTTTATCATAGATAGTTTTTTTTTTTTTTTTTTTTTTTTCCATACGGAGTCTTGTTCTGTCGCCCAGGCTGGAGTGCAACGGCACAATCTCCGCTCACTGCAATTTCCACTTCTGGGACTCAGCCTCCCCAGTAGCTGGGACCACAGGCACCCGCCATCATTCCTGGCTAATTTTTGTATTTTTGTACAGATGAGGTTTCACCATGTTGACCAGGCTGATCTCAAACTCCTGACCTCAGGTGATCCGCCCACCTCTGCCTCTCAAAGTATTGGAATTACAGGCGTGAGCCACCACACCTGGCCTGTCATAGATGGCTTTTATGACCTTACAATATGTTCCCTCTATCCCAATTTTGCTGAGGATTTTAATCATAAAGGGATGCTGGATTTTGCCAAATGATTTTTCTGTGTATTTTGAGATAATCATATAATTTTTGGTTTTAATTCTGTTTATTTGGTGGATAACATGTATTGACTTACCTATGTTAAATCATCTCTGCATCCCTAGCAGACTGACTTCAAGTGATCCACCCGCCTCATCCTACCAAAGTGCTAGGATTACAGGCATGAGCCACTGCACCCAGCGGCAATTTTTTATTACTAGTTTAATCTTGCTACTTGTTATTGGTCTGTTCAGAGTTTTTATTTCTTCCTGGTTTAATTTAGGAGGGTTGTATATTTCCAGGAATTTATGGAATTCCTCTAGGTTTTCTAGTTTGAGCATGTAAAGGTATTCATAGTAGCTTTGAATGATCTTTTATTTCTTTCTTTTTTTTTTTTTTTTGAGATGGAGTCTCGCTCTCTCGCCCAGGCTGGAATGCAATGGCCGGATCTTGGCTCACTGCAAGCTCCGCCTCCCGGGTTTACACCATTCTCCTACCTCAGCCTCCCGAGTAACTGGGACTAGAGGCGCTGGTCACCACACCTGGCTAGTTTTTTGTATATTTTAGTAGAGATGGGGTTTCACCGTGTTAGCCAGGATGGTCTCAATCTTCTGACCTCGTGATCTGCCCGTCTCGGCCTCCCAAAGTGCTGGGATTACAGGCTTGAGCCATCGCGCCTGGCCAAAAACTCAGAATGATCTTTTATTTCTTATTGAGCATATTTCTATCTTCCTTCTGCTTTTCTGGGTTAATCTCACCAATAGTCTATCAATTTGGTTTATCTTTTCAAAATAACTAGTTTATTGTTTTATTTATCTTTTATATTTTTTAAGTTTCAATTTTATTTAGTTCTGCTCTGATTTTTTTTTTTTTTTTTTTTTTTCTGCTGGGTTTGGTTTGTTCTTGTTTCTCTTGTTCCTTGAGGTGTAATCTTAGGTTGTTTATTGTGGTGTTTTGAACTTTTTGATGTGTGTATTTAATGCTATGAACTTTCCTCTTAGCACCGCTTTTGCAGTATCCCAGAGGTTTTAATATGTTGTGTCACTATTATTCAGTTTTTTTTTTTTTTTTTTTTTTTTTTTTTTTTTTTTGAGACGGAGTCTCACGCTGTTGCCCAGGCTGGAGTGCAGTGGCGCGATTAAAGAGTTCTTTAATTTCCATCTTGATTTCATTGTGGATGCAACAGTCTTTCAGGAGCAGGTTATTTAATTTTCAGGTATTTGTATGGTTTTGAGTGTTCCTATTGGAATTGATTTCTAATTTTATTCCACTGCGGTCTAAGACAGTACTTGATAAAATTTTGATATTGTTAAATTTATTCAGGGGCTGGGCATGGTGGCTCACGCTTTAATCCCAGTACTTTGGGAGGCCAAGGCAGGCAGATAACCTGAGGTCAGAAGTTCAAAACCAGCCTGGCCAATATGGTGAAACCCCATCTCTACTAAAAATACAAAGCAGGCACGCATGGCGGCATGTGCCTGTAATCCCAGCTACTTGGAAGGCTGAGGCAGCAGAATCCCTTGAACCTGGGAGGCAGAGGTTGCTGTGAGCTAAAATTGCACCACTGCACTCCAGCCTTAGTGACGGAGTGAGACGCTGTTACAAAAAAAAAAAAAAAAAAAAAAAAAAATTCGGACTTGTCTTGTGACCTATCATATGGTCTATCTTGAAGAATGTTTTATGTGCTGATGAAAAAAATATATATTCTGCAGTTGCTGGGTAGAATATTCTGTAAAGATCTGTTAAGTCCATTTGTTCTAAGTTATAGTTTAAGCCCATTGATTTTTGTTTTTTTGTTTGTTTGACTTTCTCTCATGATGACCTGTGTAATGCTGTAAGTAACGTATAAAAGTCCCCCACTATTTTTATGTTGTTGTCTATCTCATTGCATTTCTTAAGGTACAACTTAGGTGAAACAAGAAAATTTATCTTTCTGAAGCATGGAGTTAATATTTTAGGCTAAAATATATTCTTTTTCTTTGAGATGGAGTCTTACTCTGTTGCCCAAGCTGGAGTGCAGTGGCGTGATCTTGGCTCACTGCAACCTCTGCCTCCCTGCAACCTCTGCCTCCCAGGTTCAAGTGATTCTCCTGCCTCAGACTCTTGAGTAGCTGGAACTGTAGGCGCCCGCCACCATGCATGGCTAATTTTTCTGTTTTCAGTAGAAACAAAGTTTTACCATATTGGCCAGGCTGGTTCCGAATTCCTAACCTCTGGTGATCTGCCTGCCTTGGCCTCCCCAAGTGTTGGGATTACGGACATGAGCCACCATGCCTGGCATTAAATTTACCGTTTATGGTTTTTAAAAAATATATAATATATGATCTGCAAACAGCAACTCTTTACTTACTTGTCTTCAATTTCCATGGCTTTAAACAATGTATTTTTGCCTAACTCTTCTGCTACATACTTCCAGGGTTATGTTAAAATGGAAACATTGACAATGGGCACAATATAGTTTTGCTTTGCATTGGTTTTTGAAAATTTCATTGAACGAAAACCTCTTCAAGTTTATATAAACTGGTTACAAGAGGCAAAGATCCCATATTTATAGGATGACCTCTTCATTTGTAATAGGCAGAGGTGGTAGATTGGTCACAAGGCTGCTGCGTCTACAGAGGATTTACCTTTAGTTGGCTTGTTACAAAAGGCTTGGGTAGTTGTAATTCCCATTTTATTATTGGACAGACTGAATATCCTTCAGGGCATTCATCTGCAGAGCAGACACTAGGGGAAGTTGTTGCAGTCATGTCTGCATATGGTGGGCCTTACGTCACGATGTGGATGAGGATGCCTTTCACTGAGTACCAGAGAGCATCTTCCCAGGTCACTGTGTGGGATTCTACTTCAGCACAATTGGCCATGAACTGTGGCTTGGAGCTAGAAGTAAAATGTTAAACTGTATGGCTACAAGTGGGTGTTTTCCTCCAGGCCTCTGGGAGAGCAGAAGCTCTCCCAGGTTTTGACTGGGAGGAGTTTGGAATGGTTATAGGGTAAGTTCAGAATTCTCAGTGGAAGCAAGTTGGGTTGGTTATTTTTTGGTCTATAGCCAAGAACAGAGGTTCTGTAGTTTGCCACCTTAATAGAAGCCTGTCTCCTAAAAAGAACGTTCCTCAATCTTGGGCTTTAGGAGGGTTTGACAACTCCATCCCTGGATCTCAAAGCTCTTTTGAAGGTACTTGTTTTAGAGATGAAGTCTTTTTACATAATACAGGCTGGTCTTGAAATTCTGGCCTGAAGAAATTCTTCAACCTCAATGTATTATGTAGCTATCATTACAGGTATGAGCCAGGATGCCTGGATCTTTCATAAAGACATTTTTGCCAGGGATGGCTCACAAGTTTTTTGCTATCAGGGGATAAAAAAATAGGTCACCTGGCCGGGCATGGTGGCTCACACCTATAATCCCAGCACTTTGGGAGGCCAAGGTGGGTGGATCACAAGGTCAGGAGATCGAGACCATTCTGGCCAACATGGTGAAACCCCGTCTCTGCTAAAAATACAAAAATTAGCTGGACATGGTGGTGGACACCTGTAATCCCAGCTACTCAGGAGGCTGAGGCAGAAGAATTGCTTGAACCCAGGAGGCGGAGGTTATAGTGAGCCAAGATTGAGCCACTGCACTCCAGCCTGGGCGACAGAGAGAGACTCCATCTCAGAAATAAAAAAAGAAAATAGGTCACCTTTTTTATTATTATTATTATTATTATTTTACTGATGTTGCTCTCCCTATACATTTTTACTTTCTATTTTCTATTTTAAATTTCTCTGTTATTTTAGATTCAGACATTTAGGACACGTTAGAATTTACGTGTTATGCCTGAAGTAAATTAGATAATTAGTAGGCATTCCATATTTACTAAAATATTTAGTTATACATTTAAGTTTGCTGCAGACAGAAAGGAATTATATGATTTCCATTCACTTTCTTCAGCTTATATTTAAATAATAAAGTAAGTTCTTCCCAGATATTTGTTTTATATATCAGAGGCTTTAATTATATTCTGCAAGATTTTTTTTTATTTATTTAGCAAGGTAAGACTATTCTTTTTTTTTTTCTTCTCTTTTTTTTTTGACACGGAGTCTGGCTCTGTTGCCCAGGCTGGAGTGCACTGGCGGGATCTCAGCTCACTGCAAGCTCCACCTCCCGGGTTTACGCCATTCTCCTGGCTCAGCCTTCCAAGTAGCTGGGACTACAGGCGCCCGCCACTTTGTCCGGCTAGTTTTTGTACTTTTTAGTAAAGACCGGGTTTCACCGTGTTAGCCAGGATGGTCTCAATCTCCTGACCTCGTGATCCGCCCGTCTCGGACTCCCAAAGTGCTGGGATTATAGGCTTGAGCCACCGCGCCCGGCTCCGGTAAGACTATTCTTTGCTTCTAAAGTTAAATTACAGCAGTTTCATTTTGTGTAAGAATAGCATAGATTCTTTAAGAATATATGTAGCATATATTGTGTAAGAATAGCATATATAAACATGACATTTATGAAATTTACCTCTAGTTTTCTTTAATGCTTATTTATTAAAAGCTTATCATTAGAATCTTCTATTTATGATTATATTGCAATTTCTCTTAAATTTTACTGCCATGCAGTGCATGTCGATGATTCAAAATACCTGCCTTCCATGAGTACACAGATACAGTCAAATATTGTAGTTATCTAGACAGTTTTTTTAATGGTACATCAATGTTGCATACCAGATCTTATGAGTAAACATTACTTTTATTATTATTTTGCAGTTCTATAGGTGTGCTTTTTAGTGTCAGTTTCTTAATATCAGTGTATTGTTTTTTTTGTTTTACTTACATATTGTAATTCTAGACAATTTGCAATTCTGTTTGTGCACTTTAAGTCAATGTAGGGTTTAGTTAAGAAATAAATTAGCCATATGTCTATCACCATCAGATTATATGTTTCTGTTTTTATCTATAAATATGACCCCAATTATGATTATGGCTTATCTCGTATATATTCTTTCTTAGTTGATTTTCAGTGGTGGTTGTATCTTGTCTGAGCAGTTGTGGAAATAATCTTATTTTCACCCTGTGTTTAATAATGAATATATATTTCCTTTGTGTGAGAGAAACACTTTTGTGATTTGAAGGTAATTTTAGAAAATATTTATAATTCTGCATTTAGTTTTCCTTCTAAAATAATTTTTTTAAAAACAGATAACATAAAATTGATTATTTAAAAATCTATTTAAGTGTACATTTTATGGCCAGGCATGGTAGTGGCTCACCTCTGTAATCCCAGAAACTTAAGAGGTCAAAACAGGAGGATCACTTGAGCCCAAACATTTGAGACAAGCTGGGGAAACATGCAAAGACCTGTTCTACACAAAAAACTTTAAAATAACAAGCCATGGTTGTGTGCACCTGTGGTTCCAGCAACCTGGGAGATCAAGGGACAAGGAGCACTTTATCCTGGGAGTTTGAGGCTGAAGTGAGCCATAATTTTGCCACTGCACACCAGCTTGGGTGACAAAGTGAGACCCTCTGTCAAACAAAAAGCTGTGGATTTCAGGCATGTTAAAGTATATTCACCTGGTTATGCGAAAGGCTTCTAGAGGTTCTACATCGTTTAAAACTAAAACTCAATACCCACTAAGTAACAACTGCCCATTTTACCCTCTCTCCAGCCCTTGGCAAACACCTTTCCACTTTCTGTTTTTATGAGTCTGACTATTTAACTTGTCTCATGTAAATGGAATCATGTAGTATCTATCATTTTGTTACTGGTTTATTTCACATTACATAATATTTTCAAAATTTACCTTAAAATGTGACAAGATTTTCTTTTTTAAGCCTGAATAGGCCGGGCGCGGTGGCTCAAGCCTGTAATCCCAGCACTTTGGGAGGCCAAGACGGGTGGATCACGAGGTCAGGAGATCGAGACCATCCTGGCTAACACCGTGAAACCCCGTCTCTACTAAAAAATACAAAAAACTAGCCGGGTGAGGTGGCGGGCGCCTGTAGTCCCAGCTACTGGGGAGGCTGAAGCAGGAGAATGGCGTAAACCCGGGAGGCAGATTTTGCAGTGAGCTGAGATCCGGCCACTGCACTCCAGCCTGGGAGACAGAGCGAGACTCCGTCTCAAAAAAAAAAAAAGAGCCTGAATAATATTCCATGTCTATATATGTTAAATTTTTTTTTGATGTATTTATAAATCAAGGGACATCTAAGTTGTTTCAGCCTTTTGACTTTTGTGAATTCTGGTACAATAAGCATAAACGTTTAAATATCTCTTCCAGGTTCTGTGTTGCATACTTTGGAAATAAATTTATAAGTAAGATTGCTATAATTGGTTATAATTTTATGTTTAATTATCTGAGGAACATTTGTAACATTTTAAAATAATGCCTGCATCTTTGTTTTCCACCAACACTTAACATAGGTTTCATTTTCATAGCATCATCAACAGATTTGGTTTTCTTAAAAAATCGTTAGTGGCTATTCTAATGGGTGTGAAGTTATTTTGTCTTTCATTGTAATTTTTATGCATTCCTCTACAAAATAGTAATTTTGTGTGTCTGTTCAAATACTCTTCCTGTTTATACTTTTGATAAAAATTTAGTTTAATTAGTTTTCCATTTCTAAATCCCATTATTCAACTTTATTGTTCAGTTTTAAGAGTTGCTTATATATTCTGAATATTAACTTCTATCACATGTGATTTGCAAATATTTTCACTGATTTCCTAGGAGGCATTGTCACTCTCTTGAATTTGTTTTTGATGTTCAAAAATTTCTAAGTATATTTCAGTTAAATTTTTCTGTTCTTTTCTTTGTTGCTTATGCATTTAATGTCATTTAAGAAAATGATTCCAAGGCCAATGTCACGTCTTTTCTCCACGTTTTTTTAAAGAGATTTGTTAGCTATTTTTTATATCTAAGTATTTTATTTAAATTTTTTTTGCATATGGTTCAAGGAAAAAATCCAGCTTTATCAGTGCAGATATTCAGTTTTCAGCATTAATTTTTGAAGATATTATCTTTTCTTTATTGTGTGCTCATGGTAGCTTTGTGGAAGATCGCTTATTTACAGAAGGGTTCATTTCCGGGCTCCCTATTCTGATTTATCATCTGTTTATCCATCTTTGTGTCAGTACTACATTGTTTTGTTATAGCTTTTAACATGTTTTGAAATGAGAAAGTATATTGGCTCCTCTTTTTCATGGGCGTTTGGCTATAGTTCATAATCAAATTTAAAAACTTTAAAGAATATTTCTGTTTAAACAACCTGTGCTATTAGTATTTTTATAGAAATTACGTCGAATTTGTTTACCACTATAGGTTGTATTGACATCTTAACAAAATTAAATATTTGAGCAAGAATATGTTAGTGATTGATTGATTGATTGATTGATTTTGAGATGGAGTCTCACTCTTGACACCCAGGCTGGAGTGCACTGGCAAGTTCTTGGCTCACTGCAACCTCCGCCTCCCGGGTTCAAGCAATTCTCCTGCCTCAGCCTCCCGAGTAGCTGGGATTACAGGCGCCTGCCACCACTCCCAGCTAATTTTTTGTAGTTTTAGTAGAGACAGGGTTTTGCCATGTTGGGAAGGCTGGTCTTGAACTCCTGACTTCAAGTGATCCACCCACCTCGGCCTCCCAAAGGATCTTGCTATATTTTTTGGGTTTTTTTTGAGATAGAGCCTCACTGTGTCATCCAGGCAGGAGTGCAGTGGCATGATCTCGGCTCAACATAACCTCTACCTTCTGGGTTCAAGTGATTCTCCTGATTCAGTCTCCTGAATAGTTGGGATTACAGGCACCCTCCATCATGTCTGGCTAATTTTTTTTGTATTTTTAGTAGACACGGGGTTTCATCATGTTGGTCAGTCTGGTCTCAAACTCTTGACATTAGGTATTCCAGCCACCTCGGCCTCCAGCAAAGTGCTGGAATTACAGGCGTGAGCCACGGTGCCCAGTTCTTGTGTTTAATTTTTATATACTTTTGGGTTTTCCTGTTTTACATTTACTTTTAAGTTAGAATAATACCATCAGCAAATCTGTCCTGCCAAATAAAAAGAGAAAAACCTTTCAAAATAACCACATTTTGAAAAAGCACACTGGCACTGCATAAGCCCTACATACAAAGAATGCTGAAAAGCATCCCACTTATTCTAAAATTGACCACATAATTGGAAGTAAAACACTCCTCAGCAAATGCAAAAGAACAGAAATCATAACAAACAGTCTCTCAGACCACAGTGCAATCAAATTAAAACTCTGGATTAAGAAACTCACTCAAAACCACACAATTACATAGAAACTGAACAACCTGCTCCAGAATGACTACTGAGTAAATAACAAAATGAAGGCAGAAATAAATAAGTTCTTTGAAACCAATGAGAACAAAGACACAACATACCAGAATCTCTGGAACACAGACAAAGCAGTGTCTAGAGGAAAATTTATAGCACTAAATGCTCACAAGAGAAAGCAGAAAAGATCTAAAATCAATGCCCTAAAATCACAATTAAAAGAACTAGAGAAGCAAGAATAAACAAATTCAAAACCTAGCAGAAGACAAGAAATAACTAAGATCAGAGTGTTATGCCCAGACCGTTTATTCCCCGAAGAAGACCACCAGAGTCCGGAGTCAAAGCTAAGCAGCAAGAATCTTTATTACAGGTTCGAACCTGGAACTCTCCCTCGCTCGCAAAACGAGACGGGCAGGACAGCTCCCCCACTGAGCTCCGAGCAGTGTTATGTAGTCTAAGAAAAGTGGGCATAGAGTTATTATACAAATCAGATATATGATTGGCTAGTGTTTGAACAAGGCGATTTGGCTAACTATGATTGGTTCCCGCCATTTCTGATATTTCGGTTCAACCTTTGAGGCGGGAGAGCAGGTTTATGGCAGCAAGAGTTTATCTTACTTAAACACGTCTTGTGACCTTGCCTCAGAACTTACAAAATCTCTGGTATGTGCAAAACAAAATCTCTGGTACGTGCAGAAAACCAGGTACTCACAGAACTTACGAAATCTCTGGTATGTGCAAAGATTAGAGAGCAGAACAAGGGTGTAGCGGGTGGGGGGCGGGTACACATCTATCTTTGTGTCCTTTCACTCCCAGCTGGATTTGTTAGAGTTTCTGCAGACTCCCCACTCAGTGAGAAGGGATGGATCGAGGTCTGGCCTAAAGAGGGAATCAGGCCATTGTCTGCAACAGCTGGTGTGCTGTGCTATAGGGAATACCTCTTAGGACCAAGCTATCTAACCTCCCTGGATCCAACAGGGGAATAGCATGGCCTGGAGCTATAGTGATGACTGCCACCCTCCCCTGGACCTAGGGGCTTAGTGTCTTTGGTAGCTAGCAGCTGCAGTGATGGCTGTTGCCCTTCCCCCAGGGAGTTCAGATGGCTTAGACAGCAGGCAGCCACATTATGTAACCCAGTCTGATCTCAAACTCCTGGGTTTAAGTAATCCTCCCACCTCAGCCTCCCAAAGTGCTGAAATTACAGGTGTGAGCCATCACATCCACACTGAGGTTTTATTTTTTATATCAAAATACAAAAAACAGCACTGACGTTCATTAATAGAATCCAAGGGAATATTATGCCATTTTAAAAAGTAATTTCAAGAGCAAATACTAAAATTGAAAGCAAATGAAAATAAATAATAATAACTAAACATTCTGTAGATAATATGACCAGAAGAGAAACATTTAGTTTTCCTGACTTTAAAGTGTTGTAGCCAGGCACGGTGGCTCACGTCTCTAATCCAAGCACTTTGGGAGGCCGAGGCAGGCAAATTACAAGGGCAGGAGTTGGAGACCAGCCTGGCCAACACAGTGATACCCCATCTCTACTAAAAATTTAAAAATTAGCAGGGCATGGGGGCAGGCACCTGTAAACCCAGCTATTTGGGAGGCTGAGGCAGGAGAATTGCTTAAACCCAGGAGGCGGAGGTTGCAGTGAGCCAAGATCACACCATTGCACTCCAGCCTGGGCAACAGAGCTAGACTCTGTCTTGGAAAAAATAATAATAATAATGTGCAGTATACTAATGGGGTCTTTTAGTGGAGAAGATTCTATTTCCATAAGAAATTCAAAATGAGATAATTTACAGGTTTTAGAAACTGATGCAAAACATATAAATATAGAAAGCCTCTAAGGTGATCCCATGATGTAGTATTACTTCGAATAAAAACTGGGCAAACTCAGCAAAAGGAAAGTTAAAGTTAATCTCAAGTGTCAGAATAGATACAGAAGTTCTAGTAATATAATAGTAAATGGAATCCAGAATTGTATTAAAAATATGTTGTATATTTATGTATTGTATTATTAAAATGTAAATGTAATTAAAAATAGAAAATCTTTTGTTTAATTACATAAAAGGTTAAAATGTGATCATTCTCTGTGATTTTGAAAGCAGCATTGTCTAAACAGATGTATATTTGCATCTACATTGATCTATACATACATTTATATAGTATCTGTCAACATATTCTACATCCATCCATTCATAGAATGTATAAAAAGATGAATGTAATAGAGTGATTAAATATCGAGTGATTAAGAAAAGCATTTGAAATGTATTATCAGTTTTTCAGTGTCCAGATATTTATATGTTCACACACAAAATATAAAATATTTTTATATATTCACACACAAAAATATAAAATATATTTATATGTTCATACACAAAATATAAGATTATCTTATCAACTCTTCCAGATAATGTAATAAAATATTTTAAAACTATGTGGCCACGGTTATTAGCTGAAAATAGAAAAGAATATATTTATTTATACAAATAATAGAAACGCTATCTAAACTGAATATAAAATACAAAAATATCACTGAAAAAGGCAAATAATGTACATTATCTAAAAAATAAATAACTGTGTAGTATACATTATCTAAAAAATCAACAGCTCTGTGCTACAAGAGTTATGCAGCATACAGGAATCATATATAAATATCAACTATTTATATATATCTTTTTTTTTTTTTTTTTTTTTTTTTTTTTGACACGGAGTCTCACTCTGTTTCCCAGGCTGGAGTGCAGTGGTGCGATCTCGACTCACTGCAAGCTCCACCTCCCAGGTTCGCCATTCTCCTGCCTCAGCCTCCGGAGTAGCTGGGACTGCAGGCGCCGGCCACCACACCCGGCTATTTTTTTAAAGTTTATTTTTAGTTTAAATAATTTCAGTGTGAAATGCTAAACATAATTCAAAATGTATTTTCCTTACATGCAATGAGGTAAACAGAGTTTCAAGATCTAAATGATGAGTGAAAAAGAATTCCAACAACCTGCGGCATGATAATGCAAACAACTCACATGTGTGCTGCACTCTCACTGTGCCTGTCATGCACGTCCATGTGAAGAGACCACCAAACAGACAGGCTTTGTGTGAGCAATAAAGCTTTTTAATCACCTGGGTGCAGGCAGGCTGAGTCCGAAAAGAGTGTCAGCAAAGGGAGATAAGGGTGGCGCCACTTTATAGGATTTGGGTAGGTAAAGGAAAATTACAGTCAAAGGGGGGTTGTTCTCTGGTGGGCAGGAGTGAGGGTCACAAGGTGCTCAGTGGGGGAGCTTGTTGAGCCAGGATGAGCCAGGAAAAGGAATTTCACAAGATAATGTCATCGCTTAAGGCAAGGACCGACCATTTTCACTTCTTTTGTGGTGGAATGTCATCAGTTATGGCGGGGTAGGGCATTTTCACTTCTTTTGTGATTCTTCAGTTACTTCAGGCCATCTGGGCGTATACATGCAAGTCACAGGGGATGCGATGGCTTGGCTTGGGCTCAGAGGCCTGACAGTGCCAGTCTGTGTTTAGAAGCATTTTAGATACTTTAGATACTTTAGTGCATTAAATTCTCATCAGGTAAGTTTAATTAATCTCCATGTCACAGACAAGGTGACTGAAAGGAAAAAAATTCAGGACTTATCCAAGGTCACCCAGGTAGGGAATGGGTGAGCTAAGGTGTGCTCTGACCTACTCCTTCTGCTTCCCTAGCACAGAGAGAGCCATTGTTCATGGATTAAACAACTGCTCATTGAGCACCTCCCATGGGCCGAGTACTGTGCCTGGTATTGGGAACATAGCGGTGAACTAGACACAGCTCCAAGGAGCAAACACTAAAGAAGTAAACAACAAACAGCAAGATTATTGCAGAGAATGCTGAGTTGCCAAGACAGGCTGCTGCTATAAAAGATGGGTGTGCACGGGGCTATTGGGGCTGGGGGTGGAGTGAACCTCTCCAGGAGGAGTCAGAGCTGAGCCCAGACTGGAGGCTCCTGTCAGTGTGAGGATGTGGTTAGAATCTCAGTTTCTTTCTATGCATCCCCTAAAATCTTTGGAATGTCTGAAATGAGAAAGTGTCTACTGCATGTAGGCACTGGTCCTCACATATATTAGAGAACAGAACTCTTGCCGTGCCCACAGCCAGGGAAAGGGGGGCAATGTCTATCTACCTCGTGGGTCCTAGAGCACCTTGTCCTGCCAGGACACTCACCCTCACCCCCACAAGGTACAGATGGTAACCAGGGTGCTGCATACCACCCACTGGTGCACCCCAAAGGATGCTGAGTCCTGTAGGGGCCGTGGGCCTGAATAGTGTTTCCTAGTCACAGAGTCTTTCTGATTTTCTCACTCACTAGCCCTGTGCCTCAGTTCCCTCACTGTGGCATAAAGTCAACATCCCATTCTGCAGGCTAGGTGACCCAGAGAGGTCACCACAGCCCATTAAATTGCTATAGCATATGAAAGTGGGAAGTGAGAGTCCCTCCCTGCTTTAGGTCTTTTGCCCCAGGACAGGTGTTTATCAGGCCAGCTACCTGGGGAGGGCCACATCTCCTGCCTTGGGAACACTGTTTCCAAATAGAGATCAATACAGTTAAGGACTCCCAGTGCACTGGGGGAAGCACGGGGGTGGGATGGGGTAGAGCAACATCGCATCACAAGAGCCTTGGATTGACCCTGGAGAGTGAGCATCAAATTCAGACTCCTGTCTGAAGCTAACCCCCCCCCCCCCCACACCCCGAGGAATTAGGATTTGGCAATAAGACAACAAGATCTTCTGGTTCCAGACTCTGTAGCTGTACTGGGTAGGGGACTTGTTTCCAACTATGTGCTTTAATTGAACCTAAGGGACAGGGCACCCATAAGGGACTCTGAAGCCAAGGGTGAGAGTCCTGCCTTCTGCCTCCCAAACTCTTTCCCCCATAGTAGATATTGCGCGGCAAAGTTTCTTTACCAAGAAAAAATATATATATCCAGAGACCAGGCAGGCTAATAAATGCTTACCAGGATTATCCAGCCTCATCATCACAACAGTCCTGCTATATTCGTCCTGTGGGACAGGTGAGGAAACTGAGGTTGGCGGAGGACACCGGGAGCCTGGTCGGGCCACTGGCAGCCCGGAGCCCCAGAGGTACAGGCATTCATTGCCCTCCCACCTGGTCTCTCTCTCCTGGCCCCAGGAGGCTTCATTCCCAGCTCATTCACTTGTTGGTCACTCAGACTCACTGGGCCTCCAGCCCTACCTGAAGCTGAGAGTGGCCTGTTCCCAGGGGGCTGGCTTCCTCTTTGTTTGGCAGCCAGGAGTGTGGAGCGCAGGTGCCGGCAGCAGCACTGGGAGCGCACAGAGACTTGTCTGGAGGCCGAAGGTGCAGCCCCTCGGGGACGAGAACGCCTTTGCAAGGTGGGCTTCGCGCACACTCCCCTCCCCTTCTGTGGCCCCGGGGCTCCTCCTAGAAGACCCTCATCATCTCCGGGGACCTTGACCGCCAGCAGCCCCACACTTGCTCCCTCTGCCTGGCGTTGGGTACGCACCTCTAGGAGCAGAGGGATCCCTTAGCCCAGCGGGCTTGACAGCAGGTTGGGGACAGTGGGGACTCCAGAGAGTCTTACTGCGTTATGCTGGCCACCGCCGGGCAAGAGCTGGGCTCAACTGATACCCTACATCTGCCCGCCAGATTCCAGCCTCTGACTTTGGCGAATATGGCCAGGACCTGGGGTCTGGGGCCGGGACTGTGGACGCCCCTGGGCAGGGCTGCCTCCGGGGGTCTCGTACTTGGGTGGGGACCCTGCGGTTCCAGGCGCCACACACACTAGTGCGCCCGCTCTGGCTGTGAATTTCGGGAAGTGTCGACAGCAAAGCCTGGGGGCTGGCCCGTGGGGCACAATCACCCGCCAGTGCCTTTTCCCACCCAGGCGCCCTTTCCAGTCCACGCGTCACCTGCAGGGCCGTCCCTTCTCCGCCCGCTGGTCCCTCCCCACCCGCAGCTCTTCCGTCCGGCGCCGCTCCGTAGTCGAGGCTCGAAGGCGGGGCTACCCACGACAGCCACTGGCAGGGACGGCGGGGGCAAATTTCCCAGAGCGGGAAGCCGGCCCCAGCCCGCCCCACGGCAGGGGTGGCTAGAAGTCCGAGCCCCCGACACCCTGGCCCTGCCCGCCCCGCCCGCACTCGCTCGGTCCCTCGGGCTGGGGGACCCGGCAGGCCGGGCGCGACCCAAGGCCACCGCGCGGGGCCTGAGCCCAAACCCCAACCCCAGATCGCAGGAACCCTGCCCTCCAGGCACCAGGATGGGCCCTCCTGGCGGGTGGTTGGGGACCGGGTGTGTATCTGTGGGAATAATTGGTCAAAAGTAGCTTTTTGTTTTCCCAAAGGTAAAGCCTCCTTTGTAATTATGTATTTTCTTCTTACTTACTTAAAACGGATAGAATCTCATTATTTAGGTATACCCATGATTGTGTCAGTGAATTTGAGTACACTTTTTAAAGTTTTTCTCAGTTTAGTCCTTATGTTTGTTTCTATTTTAAGAAGAATTTTAAATTCTACCTAAAATTAGTAAAGTGAACCCCAAAGTATCTGAGACAGGTCTCAATTTAGAAAGTTTATTTTGCCAAGATTAAAGACACACCCGTGACACACCCTCAGGAGGTCGTGACAACGCGGGCCTAAGGTGGTTGGGTCACAGCTTGATTTTATACATTTATACATTTTAGGATTTTATACATTTTAACTCTTAGGCAAATGGAAAAGTTTTTGGTTCTTCTCTTTATGAAGATCATAAAGAATTGACACCGTCTTGCGTATTTTGTAAAGCTCGCAGGTGACAGAGAGTGTCATCACAGAGCCTAGCACACAGGTAAGGTTGTGTTTCTCAGAGGCACAACACAACAGCCCTTAGGATTGTTACTCTCCCACATGAACAGAGCTAACTGGTGAGGTCCTCAATTTCACAAGTGGATACGGTCCACAGCTGCAATTTTGAATGTCATATGTGAACATCAGGCCAGAGTTGAAATGGCAAAACATTTCTTTTGTTTTGTTTTGTTTTGTTTGTTTTTGAGATGGAGTTTCACTCTTGTTGCCCAGGCTGGAGTGCAATGGCGCGATCTTGGCTCATGACAACCTTCGCCTCCTGGGTTCAAGCGATTCTCCCGCCTCAACCTCCCGAGTAGCTGGGATCACAGGTATGCACCACCGCACCCGGCTAATTTTGTATTTTTGTAGAGATGGGGTTTCTCCATGTTGGTCAGGCTGGTCACAAACTCCCAACCTTAGTTGACCCGCCCGCCTCAGCCTCCCAAAGTGCTGGGATTATAGGCATGAGCCACCACACCCGGCCGAAATGGCAAAACATTTCTAAACCCAGCTCATAGGCAGTTAAGTAATCTGTTATCTGGACTAAGCCAACTGGAGACATGTTGACTCCCATACCTGGACTTAGGGCCACAGGTACAATTATGGGTCCATATGGGCATAAAGGTCTCAGGCCGGATCATGACTCTTATGTATGCAGTATAAGGCCTTGAAGTAGTACAGAGAATGTCCTAATAGACCTCAGCATACAGGTGAGATTGTGACATCATATCCACACCCAGCCAACACTCATGATTGCCATCATTCCACATGAACACAGCCCACTGTTGAGATTCTGAATTTCCACACCAAAAAACATTTCAAAAGTTGGAAAATTGACTTTCATCCTTGAATCTAGTTCACAGGTGAGTTGGTGACTCTCAGACCAAGATTCAGGACACCTGAAACCTAAGAGACTTTGACTCCACTAAGGAGACCCAGTGTGCAGGACAGATAGAAGCTCTCATGCAGAAATAGAGTCCACGGTTGAGACTGTGACTCCTGGACATGTGCAGGATTGTTCATCTCATTCATGGACCTTCCTGCAGCTGTGCTTGTGACATACGCCTTTGTCCAGCACTTGAGTGATTTGACTCTCCTGCCTGGGCTCAGGCCACAGATAGGATTGTGACACATCGCTGAACCCAGGACCTAGGTGATGGGAATCTATTCTCCTGACTTGGCGCTGCCCATAGGGAGCACTATGACATGTCACTGCACCCAATATCCAGGTTATGTGGCTCTCCTGCTTGTGCCTTACATGGGCCATTGTGGCATATTGTTGAGTGTAACACCCAGGTGATGTAACTCTCTTGCCTAGGCCTTGCCTACAGACAGTATTCTGACATATCACTGTGCCCATTACATCGGTGATGTGACTCTCCTTTCCTGCCTAGTCTCTGCTTACAGAGGGTATTGAATTGAAGCAGACTGCCAGGTCCAGCACCTAGATAATGTGATTCCTCTCTTTTGCCCACAGGGGACATTGTGATGTATCATTGGGCCCAACATCGAGGTTATGTTACTCTCTTTCCTTGGTCCTGCTCTCAAAAACATTGGAAACACTGCTGATCCCAGCACGAAGAAGATGTGAGTCTTCTGCCTGGACCCTGTTAGCAAGGGGCATTGTGACATATCTCTGGGCCCATCAACTATTTGACGTGACTCTTCTCTTTTTCCTGGGCTTTCTCCATAGAAGAGATTGTGGCATCACTCTGGGCCCAGCACCTAGGTAATGTGACTTTTTTCTTTTGCCTGAACCATGCCGACAGAGGAGAGAGTGACTTATTACTAAGCCCAGCACACATGATGTAATCCTTCTGCCTGGTCTTTGCTCACAGGAATAATTTTGACATATTTCTGAGTTCATCACATGGTTGACGACTGATGTGCTCATTCTTTTTTTCAGCCCTGTCCACACTGGAGATTGCTACATATTGCTGGAGCCAGCTCCTACGTGATGTGACTCTTTTGTCATGCCTGGGTGCTCCCCACTGGGGTTATCGTTACATATGGCTGGGTCCTGGACCTAGTTTATGTAATTTTTCTTTTCTTCCTGAGCCCTACTCACCTGAAGGCATTGTGACATATCTCTGAGCTCATCACCTAGGTGATGTGACTCTCCTGCCTGAGCCCGCTTCTCAGGGGGTATTGTTACATATTTTCAGACCAAGCAACTAGGTGATATGACTCTTCTCTACCACTTGCACTCTGCCCAGTAAGAAACTGATTTATCACTGGGCCCAGCACCTAGGTTATGTGACTCTCCTCTTCTGCCTTGGCTATACATACATTGCTATTATGACATGTGTCTGGGTGCAATGTCTAAGTTATGTGATTCTCCTGTATGGGCTCCGCCCCCAGGGACATTATTACCTATCATGTCGTTAGTCACCTAAGTGATGTGACTCACATTTTCTGCCCGGTCCCTGCCAGAAAGAGTAATAGTGACTTATCACTGGACCCAGCACCTCACTGATGTGACTCTCCTCTTTTACCTGGACCTTGCATATTTTTGGTATTGTGACATATTGCTGGGTCCAACACCTAGAAGATAAGAGACTTTTACCTTGACCCTGATTAGAAGGGGTTTATTGTGTTTTCTCTGCATCTATCATGTAGGGGTTGTGTCTTTTTTCTGCCTGTTCCCTGACCTCAGGGGAGATTGTGACTGGGTCTGGCAACCAGGTCATGTGTCTCTCCAGCCTGGGCCTACTCCATTGGGAAGCACTGTGACATATTGCTGGTCCCAGAAACTAGATCATGTGATTCTCCTGCCTAGTTTTTGCTTTCAAGGAAGATTGCAATATATTCCTGCCCCAGCACCCAGGTGATGTAACAATACTCCTTGGACTCTTCCCTCAGGAGTTATTGTGACACATTGCTGGACTCAGCACATAGGTGATATGACTCTCCTTCACTGTTTAGACTCTGCCCAAGGAAGGATTGTGATGTATTACCAGTCCTAGCACCTAGATGATGTGACTCTCCTCTTATGTTTGGGCCCTGCCTACATTGGGTATTGTGACATGTCTGCGTCCACCACATAGTTGATGTGACTCTTCTGCATGGGTTCTATTTACAGGGGTATTATGAAATACTTTTTCATTCATCCCCTCGGTGATGTGCCTCTTCTCTTCTGCCTGGGCCCTGCCAAAAAAAAGGGGGATTGTAACAAATCACTGGACCCAGAACCTAGGTGAGGTGACACTCCTATTTTGCCTGGGCCCTGAATATTTGGGTATTGTGTCATATCACTGGACTCAACACACAGGGGATGGGAGGCACATGCATGGGCCCTGCTCACAGAAGGCCTTGTGACGTATCTCCGCATCCATTACCTGAGAGATGTGACTGTCTTCTTTTACCTGCATTCTGTTTATAGATAGAAGATTGTAACATATTGCTGGGCCTACCGAACAGACGATGTGTTTCTTTTGCCTGAACCTTGCCCACACGGAGCATCGTGACATATCACTGGACTCAGCACCCAGGTGATGTTCCTCTCCTGCCTAGTCCCTTCCATCAGGGAATATTGTACAAATCTCTGGCCAAGCACCCAGGTGATGTGACTCTCCTGCTCACTACCTACTCACAAGTTACATGTCCCATCTCACAGGTGAGATGATGACTCTCGTATCTTAAACCAGACAGTAGTTGATATGCTGTCTCTCATTGCTTGGCTTAGGAAAATGGATGAGATTCTAGGTCTCCTATTTTTATGAAGGTCAGAGTGGATTACCACACCCTCACCTATGGTATAAAGTCTTTGGATTGTACACAGTGTGCCATCACAGAGCCCAGCACACAGGTGAGATTGACTTGCATGTATGGACAACCAAGCACCTGTTAAAATTGTGACCCTCACAGATGGACAGACCCCAGTTGTGAATCTCACACATGGATGCAGTCCACAGTTGGAATTGTGACTGTCATAAGTGACCATCCATCCAGATTTGGGATTGTAAAACTGGTTGGTCTTTTTTTTTTTTTTTTTGAGATGGAGTCTTGCTCTGTCACCCAGGCTGGAGTGCATGAGTGCAGTGGCACTATCTCTGCTCACTGCAAGCTCTGCCTCCCAGGTACTGCCATTCTCCTGCCTCAGCCTCTTGAGTAGCTGAGACTACAGGTGCCCGCCACCGTGCCTGGCTAATTTTTTGTATTTTTGGTAAGACGTGGTTTCACTGTATTAGCCAGGATGGTCTCCATCTCCTGACCTTGTGATCCGCCCACCTCAGTCTCCCAAAGTGCTGGGATTACGGACATGAGCCACCGCATCTGGCGATAGCAAAACTTTTTTTTTTTTTTTTTTTTTTTTGAGATGGAGTCTCAGTCTGTCGCCCAGGCTGGAGTGCAGTGGCACTATCTGGGCTCACTGCAAGCTCCGCCTCCCAGGTTCACGCCATTCTTCTGCCTCAGCCTCCGGAGCAGCTGGGACTACAGGCGCCCGCCACCTCGCCTGGCTAATTTTTTTGTATTTTTTAGTAGAGATGGGGTTTCACTGTGTTAGCCAGGATGGTATTGATCTGACCTCGTGATCTGCCTGTCTCGGCCTCTCAAAGTGCTGGGATTACAGGCTTGAGCCACTGCGCCCGGCCAGCAAAACATTTTTAAATGCAGCTCATAGGAAAATGAGGGCTCTCCTATCTGAACCCAGAAAATCGGAGAGATGCTGACTGTCATAACTGGGCTTAGGGACACGGATACAATCACAGGTTTATACCAGCATGAAGATCTCAGGCTGGATTGCGACTCTCATGCAAACCATATAAAGCCCTAGGATAGTACGGAGAGTGTCCTAAAAGGGCCAAGCACACAGGTGAGATTATGCCACTCCTGTGCACACCCTGACTACAGTGAACATTGTCATTTTACCACGTGAACCCAGTCAACTTTTGAGACTCTGAACGTCACACCCAAAGGCAGCTGAAAGTTGAAAAATTGAATCACATACAAGGATCTGGTCCACAGGCGGGTTGGTGACTCTCAGACCAAGATTCAGCACACCTGTGAGCCTCTGACTCCACTAAGGGAACACAGTTCATGGGAGGGATTGAGGATTTAATCCACAGATCCAGTTCACCTTTTAGATGGTGACTCGTGTAATTAGACACAACATACAGCAGGTATTGACTCTCGTACCTTGAACCAGGACATGTGTGGGATCGTTAATCTCATTCTTAGACCTTCTTGCATATGTGATTGTATCATACAGCTCTTCCCAGCACCTGAGTGATCTGATCCTTCTGCCTAGGTCCTACCGGTGAAATTGTGGCATATCACTGAACCCAGCATCTAGGTGATGTGAGCCGATACTTTTGCCTTAGCACTTTTCACAGAGGGCATTGTGACATTTCACTGGCCCTAGAACTCAGGGGAAGTGACTTTCCTTTTCTTGGTCTCTGCCCAAGAACAGATTGTGATATGGCACTGGGCTCAACACCTAGGTGATGTGACTTTCCATTCCTGCCTGGACCAAACACTTTTGTGATGCAAATCTGTTTGGGCCCTGCCTACAGAGGTATTATAACGTATCTGCTCATTCATCACCTAGGTGGCATGACTCTTGTCTTCTGCTTGGGCCCTGACAAGATGGGGGAATTTGACACATCACTAAACCCAGCACCTAAGCGATGCTACTCTTCTGTTTTCCCTGGGCCCTGCATATCTTGGGTATTGTTACATATAGCTGGGCATCATTCCTTGAGGATGGGAGGCTCCTGCATGTGCCCTGCCCATGAGGAGCCTTGTAAAATGTCTCTTCCTCCATCACCTAAGAGATGTGACTCTCCTCTTTTGCCTGCATCCTGCCCGCAGAAAATACTGTAATATATTGCCGGACCCAGACACCAGATGATGTGTCTCTCCTGCCAAGGCTGTGCCCACAGAGAGCATTTTGACATATCACTGGGCTCAGCACCCAGGTGAAATGACTCCGCTGCCTGTGCTCTGCTTTCAGAGGGGATTGTAATATATCTGTGACTGAGCACCTGGGTGATATGACTTCTGTCTGGTTTCTGACCTCAGGAAACATTGTGACATATCTTTGCCAAAAACCTACGTGATGTGAATCTGCTGCTCACTTCCTACCCACAGGTAAAATTGTGACATATATTTTGCCCAGCTCACAGGTTCATTAATTGCTCTTATACCTCAAACCATCCAATAGAAGAGATACTGTCTCCCATAACTAGACTTAGGAAAATGAGAGAGATTGTGGGTCTTCTCTATGTATTAAGGTCGTAAAGGACTACTATTCTTTTACATATTATATAAAGCCCTTGAGTGGTACAGAAAGTGTCATTACAGGGCACACTAAACAACCACCAACTGTTAAGACTGTCATCCTCACAGATGGACAGAGCCCATTGGGGAGGTCCTGAATTTCATACATTGACACAGCCCACAGTTTGGATTGTGACTGTCATATGTGAACATCCAGCTACAGTTGGGATGGTGACTCATTTCTGATTCTGGCAAGTTAGATCCTTTCTACCTGGACATGTTCAATGGAGAGATGTTGACTCTTATTCCTGGGTTTGGGGCCACGGGTAGGATCATGAGTCTGTAAATGCACAAAGGTCTCAGAGCATACTGTGACTTTAATGTGTGTATATATGTGTATATATATACACACACACGTTATATATATAAAATATATGTATATATAATGTATACACACACACACACACACACACACACACACGGGGTGTCCTAGCAGAGCATGGCACAGAGGTGAGATTATGACACTCATGTGTATATACCCAGCTGGCAGTAAGTATTGTCATTCTTCCACACGAACACAGCTGACTGTTGAGGTTCTGAATATTACATCCAAAGAACGTTGAAGTTGGAAAATTGATTCATATATGGATTTGGTTTGCAGGTGGGTTGGTGACTCTAAGACCAAGATCCAGCATATCTGTAAGGCTTTGACTCCACTAAAGGGACACAGTCTGTGGGAGGGATTGAGGCTCTTACGGATGGATTCAGCAAACTGTTGAGATTGTGAGTTATATACTTAGACCCAACATACAGGAGGTGGTGCCTCTCATACCTCGAACCAAGACATGTTCAGGATGGTTAATCTCATCTCTGGACTTTCCTGCAGCTGTGATTGTGACATATACCTCAGCCTAGCACTTGAGAAGTTTTATGCTCCTGCCTGGGCTCAGCCCACAGACCGGGTAGTGACATCTTGCTGCACCCAGCACTTAGTCAATGTCTTGGTTCTGCCCATAGAGACAACTTTGACATATTGTGGCTCCTCGCACTTAGGTTATGTGACTCTCCTGCCTGTGTTTTGCCCACATGGGCCGTTTTGACATATTGCTGAGTTCAGCATACAAGTGATGTAATCCTCCACCCTGTCCTCTGCCTACAGAAGACATTGTAACATACTGTTTGGTCCCTCACATGGGTGATATTACTCTCTGGCTCGCCCTTCTTTCAAGGGATATTGGGACATACTGCCGTACCCAGCACCTAGGTTATGTAACTTTTTCTACTGCTTTGGCTGTGCCCAGTGAGGGGTTATGAAGTACCTCTGGGCCCAGCACCGAGGTGATTTGACTCTTCTTTTTCTTTCTTTCTTTCTTTCTTTTTTTTTTTAAGACAGAGTCTCACTCTGTTGCCTAGGCTGGAATGCAGTGGCATGATCTTGGCTCACTGCAGCTTCTGCTTCCCGGATTCAAGCGATTCTCTTGCCTCTAGCCTTGTGAGAAGCTGGGATTACAGGTACCTGCCACCATGCCTGGCTAATGTTTGTATTTTTAGTAGAGACAAGGTTTCACCATGTTGGCCAAGCTGGTCTTGAACTCCTGACCTCAGGTGATCCACTTGTCTTGGCCTCCCAAAGTGCTAGGATTACAAGCGTGAGTCACCACGCCCGGCCAGGTGAGAAAGCATCAGTATGACAAGGGCCATTTATAACTCTTGAGTTCTTAACAAAAGATGATATCTGCAAAATTGTTCTATTTAAGAAAACATTGAGCAAGCTTATGCTGCCTTTCGACACAAAGAGCACAACAACAATATAATCCACAACAGTAAACAAAGTAAGTAAAATTATCCCACGTAAACTAAATAAGGGCAAGTGTTGGAACGAAGCTGTTATGGGTTTGCTACCTGATTCCAATATGTGTTCAGAATTAGAATACTGATCCGGATTTTTTTTTTTTTTTTTTTTTTTTTTTTTGAGATGGAGTCTCACTCTGTTGGCCAGGCTGGAGTGCAGTGGTGCAATCTCGGCTCACTGCAACTCCGCCTCCTGGGTTCAAGCGATTCTCCTGCCTCAGCCTCCCGAGTAGCTGGGATTACAGTCATGTGCCACCACGCCCGACTAATTTTTGTAGTTTTAGTAGAGACAGAGTTTCACCATGTTGGCCAGGCTGGTCTCGGACACCTGACCTTGTGACCACCCGCTTTGGCCTACCAAAGTGCTGGGATTACAGGCATGAGCACCTGGCCCCGATCCAGATTTTTAGATTACCTATCTCTCTTGGTTCTTTCCAGCTGCAGTCAGAGATCAGTGGTGTGTTCACAGGAATAAGCAGAATTCGTCTAAATAGCAGGGAAAATACTCATAAACAACAAATGAGACTAGTGTCTAATAACAGGTGTACCATAGTTCTTGAAACATAATTTTTTTCTCTCTCCAGTTTTCCATTTCTACTAAAGACAAATCATGGTAAAACTGATTTTCTTGCATAAAAAGCTTTAGTATTATATTTGGCCTGATTAGATGTATAAAATGCAGCAAAAGTAATTATTTTTCACATAGGTTTTAAAAATTGGCTTTGATGTAACGACGTTCCATTAAAGGACTATCAGAAAAGACTTTTTAAAAGCCAAGCCCAGCCATGGGTCTGTACCATCAAATACCTATGAGTTGGGTGAATTTCTCTCTTCTTGGGGTCCCAAGATAACTTCGGGCTCCTGGTTCTGTCAGAAAGAGACATTCCTGGCCAGGCATGGTGGCTCACACTTGTAATCCCAAGCACTATGGGAGACCAAGGTGAGTGGGTCACCTGAGGTCAGGAGTTCGAGACCAGCCTGGTTAACGTGGTGAAAACTCATCTTGACATGAAATACTAATATTAGCTGAGTGTGCTGGCGTGCACCTGTAGTTTCAGTTACTCAGGCAGCTGGGGTGGGAGGATCACTGGAACCTGGGAAGCAGAGGTTGCAGTGAGTTGAAATCACACCATTGTCCCCAGGCTGGGTGATGGAAACTCTGTTTGAAAAAGAAAGAAAGAAAGAGAGAGAGAGAGAGAGAGAGAGAGAGGGAGGGAGGGAGGGAGGGAGGGAGGGAGGAAGGAAAGAAGGAAGGAAGGAAGGAAGGAAGGAAGGAAGGAAGGAAGGAAGGAAGGAAGGAAAAAGAAAGAAAAGAAAGAAAGAAAAAACATTTCTTATACTTACCACGGGTCAGGAACCCTGCATAGGGACTGCGCAAAGTCGGAGGCCAGCTTTCCCAAAAGGCTTATATTGACTCTACAAATTCAGTAGGATTTCTTCAAGGAAAGCACTCCATTCCAGTCAAAGTCTTCATGAAATTACCAGTGTCTCCAATTGTGCCCTGTTGCAAAAGAAAACATGCTTATGGCACATATGCAAATAACAATATTTCCATAAATAAAAAAAAATAATAGATTTCCACATTCTGGAGAAATCAAGTGGAGAAAAACAAATATGCTCCGAATTTTTTTTACAGAAGTATACATTCCTCAGTTGTTAAAAACTGTAAATAGCTAAAAATATTTTGACTCTGAAAAACAAAAAAAAGGATTTGCAGCATTTTAAGAAAAAGTTCAAAAAATATTACTTTTGTCTTCTATTAATTCAGTTCATGCCATAAACTCCTTTTCTGCTTGATATTCATTAACATTTCAGCTTTCCGTGACAGTCCTGAAAATTTTTCCTCTGTTATAATGTTGCAGTCTCCAAAGTTATCAGAAACCTGCATTTAAAAGCACCTGGCAAATTTCTATAGCGGACTATAAATCATCTCTTGAAGAGGATCAAATCAAGACAGCAATCGTTTATGGGTGACAAAAAGTCTTAGGACAGCTGTTATTTATTTATTTATTTATTTAGAGATGGAGCCTCACCTTGCTCTGTCCCCAGGCTGGAGTGCAATTGCACAATCTCGGCTCACTGAAAGTTCTGTCTCCTGGGTTCAAGCAATTCTCCTACCTCAGCCTCGGGAGTAGCTGGGATTACAGGCGTCTGCTACCAGGCCAGGCTAACTTTTTTTTTTTTTTTTTTTCCAGTAGACACAGGGTTGCACCATGTTGGCCAGGCTGGTCTCGAACTCCTGACCTCAGGTGATCCATCCACCTGGGCCTCCCAAAGTGCTGGGATTATAGGCGTGAGCCACCATGCCCAACTAGAGAGCCATTATTAAAGCCACAATTGACTAGAAATTTTGCTTACTCCTGTGGGATACAACTATTTGACATAAAAATTATAATTATTAATAACACACTAAATCACATCAGATTTACAGTTTTCCATAATTTTGGGACACTCACCAATAACATATTTATACTGATATAACCTAAAGAAAGCCAACCACCATTTCATATTTGACAATACATCCTGCATGATTTTAATACCAAATAAGCTGAATATGTCACTTGGGGACTTTAGGTAACCTAATATTTAAAAGATTAACTAGGTCAGAAAAACACAAAATTTGTAATTTAATATTGAAAAGTTTGTCAACTATCAAAGGTTTAAAACACTTGATAGTATGAAATCAAATTCCAGGTCACCATATGTCATTCTTTTAGCCAAGATGAGGTCAGGTGTGGTGGCTCATGCATGTAATCTCAGCACTTTGGAAGGTCCAGTTGGTTGGACTGCTTGAGGCCAGGAATTTAAGACCAGCCTGGCCAACATAGGGAAACTCCATCTCTACTAGAAATACAAAGGCAGATCACTTGAGGCCAGGAATTTAAGACCAGCCTGGCCAACATGATGAAACCCTGTCCCTTTCCCTTCCCTTCACCTCTCCTCCCCTCCCCTTCCCTTTTTTTTTCCTTTTTTTTTTTTTTTTGAGATGGATTCTTGCTTTGTCACCCAGGCTGGAGTGTAATGGCTCGATCTTGTCTCACTGCAACCTCTGCCTCCCAGGATCAAGCGATTCTCCTGCCTCAACCTCCCGAGTAGCTGATATTACAGATGCATGCCACCACACCCAGCTAATTTTTGTATTGTTAGTAGAGACGGGGTTTCTCCATGTTGGTCAGGCTGGTCTTGAACTCCTGACCTCGTGATTTGCCCACCTGGGCCTCCCAAAGTGCTGGGATTATAGGCGTGGGCCACCCGCCTGGCCCCAAACTTTGTTTCTACTAAAAATAGAAAAATTAGCTGTGTGTGGTGGTACTTGCCTGTAATCCCAGCTACTCAGGAGGCTGAGGCAGGAGAATTGCTTTAACCCAGGAGGCAGACATTGCAGTGAGCCAAGATCAGAACTTCAGCCTGGGCGATGGAGCTACAGTCCATCTCAAAAACAAACAAACAATGACAAAAACAAACGAAAAACAAACAAACAAAAACCCCACCAACAAAAAGAAAAACCATTTGTCTCCTGTCTTGTTTTTCTTGTAGTTTATTCAAAAGGCACACAAAATTGTTCATTTTTCAAAATGTAACATAAAAATCTTGTTTAAAAGAGAAAGCCTACATTTCACCTTCGAATGAGTATACTATTGGGGTTAAACCCACTTTTTTTTTTTTTTCTTTTTGAGATGGAGTTTTGCTTTTGTCACCCAGGCTGGGAGTGCAGTGGCTAGATCTCGGCTCACTGAAACCTCCACTTCCAGGGCTCAAGCAATTCTCCTGCCTCAGCCTCCCGAGCCTCCCTCCTGAGCTTCCCTCTACCACTGCACCCAGCCAAAACAAGTTTTTCATAAAATCTTGGCTGGGCGCAGTGGCTCACGCCTGTAATCCCAGCACTTTGGGAGGCCGAGACGGGCGGATCACGAGGTCAGGAGATCGAGACCATCCTGGCTAACATGGTGAAACCCCGTCTCTACTAAAAATACAAAAAGTTAGCTGGGCGTGGTGGCAGGCACCTGTAGTCCCAGCTACTCGGGAGGCTGAGGCAGGAGAATGGTGTGAATCTGTGAGGCAGAGCTTGCAGTGAGCCGAGATAAAGCCACTGCACTCCAGCCTGGGCAGCAGAACGAGACTCCGTCTCAAAAAATAAATAAAAAATAAAAAAAAAATTCTTATATACAGATTTATCCAATCTTAATCAGTTTGACCGTAAGGCAAGAATCTCGTAAACTTTTAATAACTCTCTACAATTTTTGTTAAGGAACAGATCTGTGCTTTAAAAACAAAACAAAACAAAACACCTGTTGTACTTAAATTCCAATGTTTAATTTATTTTTTAAAAAAAACTGAATACAGGCCAGGTGCGGTGGCTCAGGCCTATAAGCCCAGCACTTTGGGAGGCTGAGGCAGGTGGATCACGTGAGGTTGGGAGTTCGAGACCAGGCTGACCAATATGGAGAAACCCCATCGCTACTAAAAATACAAAATTAGCCCAGCGTGGTGGCCCATGCCTGTAACCCCAGCTACTAGGAAGGCTGAGGCAGGAGAATTACTTGAACCTGGGAGGCGGAGATTGTGGTGAGCTGAGATTGCACCACTGCACTCCAGCCTGGGAAACAAGAACGAAACTCCATCTCAAACAACAACAAAAAGAACTGCATAATATCTCTTTAACTTTAGCCAATATGTTCACACACAGAATTTTTTTTTTTTTTGAGACGGAGTCTCGCTCTGTCGCCCAGGCTGGAGTGCAGTGGCCGGATCTCAGCTCACTGCAAGCTCCGCCTCCCAGGTTTAGGCCATTCTCCTGCCTCAGCCTCCCGAGTAGCTGGGACTACAGGCGCCCGCCACCTCGCCCGGCTAGTTTTTTGTATTTTTTAGTGGAGACGGGGTTTCACCATGTTAGCCAGGATAGTCTCGATCTCCTGACCTCGTGATCCACCCATCTTGGCCTCCCAAAGTGCTGGGATTACAGGCTTGAGCCACCGTGCCCGGCCCCAGAATTTTTTTTACAAGATTAATTTTTTACAAACCTTCCACAACTTGCTCAAACCTTCAGCTCAATCCTAACTTAACTTAAAACAACTCTTCAGTCCTCTAAACTAGGCCAAAAAAATTAACATTTTTATGCCTTCTTATAATCATTTACCAAAAGCACATTCTACTTTTCTTTTTTTTTTTTTTTTTTTTTTTGAGACGGAGTCTTGCTCTGTGCCCCAGGCTGGAGTGCAGTGGCGCGATCTCGGCTCACTGCAAGCTCCGCACCCCCGGGTTCACGCCATTCTCCTGCCTCAGCCTCCCGAGTAGCTGGGACTACAGGCGCCCACCACCTCGCCCGGCTAATTTTCTTGTATTTTTAGTAGTGACGGGGTTTCACCGTGTTAGCCAGGATGGTCTCGATCTCCTGACCTCGTGATTCGCCCGTCTCGGCCTCCCAAAGTGCTGGGATTACAGGCTTGAGCCACCGCGCCCAGCCACATTCTACTTTTCTTACACACCTTGCATGTAAAACTGCTTTTATTTCCCAAAGATTACTTATGTCACATGAACTAAAAGGCATTACGTTTGTTCCTTTTCTGAAAAAAAGTTAGACTTAAGCATTTATTATTCTTAAGTCAATTAATCAGAACTCTTTCATATACAAATATCACACATGACCGGGTGCGATGGCTCACGCCTGTAATCCCAGCACTTTGGGAGGCCAAGATGGGCAGATCACTTGAGGTCAGGAGTTCGAGACCAGCCTGGCTAACATGGTGAAACCCTGTCTTTACTAAAAATACAAAAATTAGGCTGGGCGCAGTGGCTCATGCCTGTAATCCCAGCACTTTGGGAGGCCGAGGCGGGTGGATCACCTGAGGTCGGGAGTTCCAGACCAGCCTGACCAACATGGAGAAACCCCGTCTCTACTAAAAATACAAAATTAGCTGGGCCTGGTGGCACATGCCTATAATCCCAGCTACTAGGGAGGCTGAGGCAGGAGAATTGCTTGAACCTGGGAGGCGGAGGTTGCGGTGAGCCGAGATCGTGCCATTGCACTGCAGCCTGGGCAACAAGAGTGAAACTCCACCTCAAAAAAAAAAAAAAAAAAAAAAAAACAACAAAAATTAGCCGGGCGTGGTGGCAAATTCCTGTAGTCCCAGCTACTTGGGAGGCTAAGTCAGGAGAATCGCTTGAACCCGGTAGGCGGAGGTTGTGGTGAGCCAAGATTGCCCCATTGCACTTCAGCCTGGGCAATAACAGGGAAACTCCGTTTCAAAACAAACAAAAAAACAAAGGACAGTTGCCCTGAATAACCGAAAAGATAAGAAAGAAAGAGGATAGAAGGAAAGAAAAGCATTGCCTGAGGCAGGTTGGGGAAAGGGAGGCTCTCAGGGGTGCCAGTGAAAGACTCACCCATTGCAGCGACACTGAGAAATTCAGGCGGCGACTTCTCAGTCGCAAATTTCTCAGGAAATTTCCAGCAATTTCACTAGCTCTCAAGTTTCCCCTTTTGAGAATAGAAGCTCCCCATGTGTCATGATCCTGTACATGCCTAAGCGTGTCACGCACAACTGTCAGCAAAGAGCACAGGGAAAATTAATCTACAGAGTGTAGTGGCACGAGCTTGGCTCACTGCAACCTCTGCCTCCCGGGTTCAAGACATTCTCTTGCCTCAGCCTCCTGAGTAACTGGGATTACAGGCATGAGCCACAGCGCCTGGCCTGCTTCATCTATTTTTAACCAAGAGTGACATTACTGAGAGGGGCCTCTAACCGCCTAAATTTTTTTTTTTTTTTTGAGCCAGAGTTTCCCTGTTGTTGCCCAGACTGGAGTGCAATGGCACGATCTTGGTTAACTGCATTTAAGTGATCTCCGCTTCCCATGTTCAAGTGATTCTCCCACCTCAGCCTCCCGAGTAGCTAGGATTACAGGTATGTGTCACCACGCCTAGCTAGTTTTTGTATTTTTAGTAGAGATGGGTTTCTACATGTTGTTCAGGCGGTTCTCGAACTCCTGACCTCAGGTGATCTGCCTGCCTCGGCTTCCCAAAGTGCTGGGATTACAGATGTGAACCACTATGCCCAGCCAACACCCTAAATCTTAGAAAGGACTCGAAGCTTCCTAACTTAGGCCTCAAGCTTTTTATTAAGAGAGGTCTTTAACCCAGTATGTCTTAGGAGAGACTGTAACTCTTCCATGTTGGGCCTGTAACCCAATCCCATTTTTTACCCTGGTAAGGTGTACCCCACTACTTACCCAGAGTTGGCTAATTAGTGCTGCAGTTTATTTCCTTCAGTTAAGTTTTCTCCTCAGTATGGTCCCTTTATAGTTTGCCAGAAAGCTGTTACTGAAAAGGGCTTTTGACCCAGACCCCAAGAAGTCAGGGTGAGTCCATGCAGTAAAACAAAAGCAAGTTTATTAGAGAAGTAAAGAAACAAACAAACAAGAAAATGGCTGCTCCATAGGCAGAGCAGCTAATATAATTCTTGTCTCTTAAATAGGCTTTGACCGTAGGAGGGCTTGAGACAATTCTGTAAGCCCAGCGGCTAGGTGATGTGACTTTCATCTTTTGCTTAAACCCTGTGCACAAACGGAAGAGTGGCTTATCACTGGACTTCACACACAGGGGATGTAACACTTCAGTCTAGGGTAATTGTGATATGTTCCTGTGCTGATCAACCAGATAACGTGACTCTTCTGTTTTCCTGAGACCTTCCTACAGTGGGGATTGTAACATATTGCTTGGCCCAGCACCTATGTGATGTGACTCTTCCTCATACCAGAGACTTGCACCTAGGGAAGTTGTGACATATAGCTGAGCCCAGCCCCTAGGTTGTGTGACTCTTTTGATTATCCTCAGCTCTACCCACAAGGAGCTCTGGGAAATATATCTTTGAGCCCCTCAATTAGGTGATGTGACTCCCCTTCCTGGACTCTTTCCTCGGGAGGTATTGTGACAAATTCCTGATCCAAGTACCCAGGTAATGTAACTCTTTTCTACTGCTTGGACTCTACCCAAGGAGGGATTATAATGTATCACTGAACCCAGCACCTACATTATGTGACTTTCCTCTTTTGTGTGAGTCTTGCATAAATTGTGTATTGTGACAAATAGCTGGGTCTAAAACCTAGGTGATGAGACTCTTCTGCATGGGCCCTGCCTACAGGGGGTATTATGACATATCTTTTTTTGTTTTTTTAATCACCTAGGTGATGTGCCTTTGTTTGTGTGTGTGTGCGTCCTGTCCCTGCCAAGAGTGGGGATTGTAACATATCATTAAACTCCTTGTTTGCCTGAGCCCTGCTTATATTTGGTAGTGTGACATATGTCTGAGACAAACACCTAGGGCGTGAGAGCCTTCTGCCTGGGTCCTGCCCACAAGGAGCCTTTTGCCTTATCTCTGCATCCATCAACTAGGAGATGTGACTCTTCTTTTCTGTCTGGGCTCTGCAAAAACAAGTGATTGTGACATATCATCAAATGCAGCAACTAGATGATGTGATTTTTCTTCCCTGCTTGAGCCCTGGGTATGCTGTGTATTGTGATATATGGCTGGGTCCAACATCAAGGTAATGTGACTCTGCTAAATGGACTCTGCCCACAGGAGTATTATGACATATCTTTACATTTATCACCTTAGTTATGTGACTCTTTTTATTTCCCTGAGCCGTCTTGAATTAGGGATTGTGACATATCACTGAACCTAGCACCTAGGTGATGTGACTCTGTTTTATTGCCTGGGTTCTGCATTTTTTAAGTATTGTGACATGTCCCTGACCACAACACCTAAAGAATTGGGAGGTACCTGCTTGTACTCTGCCTATGGGAGGCATTGTGACATATCTCTGGGTCCATCAACTGCTTCATTTGACCCTCCTCTCCTACTCATGCTTTGTCAACAGGAGAGATTACGACATATCTCTGGAACCAGAATCTTGGTGATGTGACTCTTCTCTCCTGCTGAAGCCATGCCCACACAAGGGGAAGTGACTTATCACTGGGCCCAGCACACAGGTGATATAATTCTTCTGCCTGGTTTTTGTACCCAGGAGCCATTGTAATCTACCTCTGGGCCTGTCATTTAAATGATGTGACTATCCTTTTCTCCCTGAGCCCTATTCACAGAGAAAATAGTGACCCATCTGTGGGGTTCTCACCTAAATGATGTGACTCTCTTGCCTGGGCTCACCTCTCAAGGGAATTGTGACATATTACTGGACCAAGCACCTAGGTGATGTGGCTCTGACAAAGGAGAAATTGTGATGTATCACTGTTTCCAGCACCTCAGAGATTTGACTCTCCTATTTTCATGAGCCCTGCATTTACTGTGTGTTGTGACATATGGCTTGGTGATGTGACTCTCTACTACACCTAGGTGATGTGACTCTCTACTTCTTCCTGAGCCATGCCAAAGAAGAGGATTGTGACGTATCACTGGATCTAGCACCTAGATGATGTAAATCTTTTGTTTTGCTGAGCCATGCATATCTTTGGTGTTGTGACATGTCACTGGACCCAACACCTATAGGACTGGATCAGAGGTTACTGAATAAGCCCTGCCCATAGGCGGCCTTGTGACATATGTTTGCATGTATCACCAAAGTGATGTGACTCTTTTTCTGCCTGCAGCCTGCACATAGAGAAGATTGTGACATATCGCTGCACCCAGTAACCAGGTGATGTGTCTTTTCTGGCAGGTCTTTTCCCACAGTGAGCATTGTGAAATATCACTGGGCTCAGCCACCAGGTTATGTGACTCTTCTGCCTGTGCCCTGCTTCCAGGAAATACTATGACATCCCTCATACAGCACCCAGGTGATGTGACTCTTCTGCTCGTTTTCTATTTATAGATGGAATTGTGACAAATATCCTGGCCCAACTCATAGGTGCTATGATGATCCCCATACCTGGAATCAGCCAATAGGGGAGATAGTGTCTTTTGTATTGTAGCCTAGGGAAACAAGTAAGATCCTGGGCCCCCTCTTTGTATCAATGTCATAAAGAATTACCAATCTGACTGGGAACAGTGGCTCATGCCTGTATTCCCAGCACTTTGGGAGGCCAAGGTGGGTGGATCACGAGGTTAGGAGTTGGAGACCAGTCTGGCCAACATAGTGAAACTCAGTCTCTACCGAAAATACAAAAATTAGCTGGGTGTGGTGGCATGTACCTGTAGTCCCAGCTACTCAAGAGGCTGAGGTGGGAGAATCACTTGAACCCAGGAGGCAGAGGTCGCAGTGAGCCAAGGCCATGCCATTGCCCTCCAGCCTGGGTGACAGCGTGAGATGAGGCTCCTTCTCAAAAAAAAAAAAAAAAAAGTCTTACCAATCTTTGATGTGTTTCGTAAACCTTTTGGGTGGCACAAAGAGTGTCTTCACAGGGTTTAGCACACAGGTGAGATTGTTTCTAAGATGCAGAAACTGCCAACTCTTAGGATTGTCACCCCCACACATGGCAAAAGACAACTAGTGAGCTCCTGAATCTCACAGGTGGACACAGTTCAAAGTTGGAATTGTTACTGTCATATATTAACATTTGGCCACAATTAAGGTGGTGACTCATTAATAAATGCAGTGCATAGGCAGGTGAAGACTCTCCAATCTAGACCCTGCCGACTAGAGAGTGAGGACTCTCTAATCTGACCCTGCCAACTATGCTCACACCTGAACTTAGGGTCACGGATAGAATCATGGTGTACATACAAGCAGAAAGGCCTCAGAGCAGACTGTGACTTTTATGCACACTCTATAAAGCCCTTAGGCGGTGCAGAAAGTGTTCCAACAGAGCCTAGCACACAGGTGACATTGTGAGACTCCTATGCACACCCAGTCAACAGTAAAGACTGTCATTCTGTCTCATGAAAACAGCCAATGATTGAGCTTCTGAATCTCAGACTTGGAGGTAGTCAAAAGTTAGAAAATTGACTATCATACCTGGATCCCTTTCTCAGGTGGGTTGGTGACTCTCAGATTCAACACAACTCTGAGGCTGTGACTTCACTAAGGAGATACAGTCCACACGAGGAATTAAGGGTCTAATGGACAGATTATTCGACCATCTAGATTGTGACTCCTTTACTTAGGCCCAATGTACATGAGCTATTGAATCTTACACCTAGAACCTAGACATATATGGGATTGTTAATCTCATACCTGGACATTCCTGTAGGTGTGATTGTGACCTAGATTCTGCCCGTCACCTCAGTGATTTAACTCTACTCCCTGGGCCCAGCCCACAGCTGAAATTATAAAATTTCACTGAAACCAGCAATTAGGTGATGTAGCTGCATGCTCCTGCCTTAGCATTGCAAAAAGGTAGCATGTGACATATTGCTTGGCCTTGCACCCAGGTAACATGAGTCTCTTCTGTCTTCATGTTGCCCACAGGGGGCATTGTCACATATCACTGGCACCACATTCAGGTTATGTGACTCCCCTGCCTGTGCCCTGCCCATATGGGCCATTTTGCCATGTTGCTGAGTCCAATACCCAGGTGATGCAACTCTCTTGCCTGGCCCTGCCTACAAGGTTTTTATGACATATCTATGCACCAATCAACTTTGTGTTTTGATAATCATCTTCTACCAATTTCTGCTCAAAAGAAGAATTTTGACAAATAATTGGGACCAGCACCCAGCTGACGTTACTCTACTCTTCTTTCAAGGTTTGGTTTGAAACCAAGGGGATTTTGTGGCATGTCCCTGAGCTAACAGACAGGTGATATTCTTCTGTCTTGACTCTTCCAAAATAAAGCATTTTTACATAGTGCTGTGCCCAGGACCACAGTGACTGAGTCTCCTGCCCAGACCCTACCCACAGACAGATTGTAACGTATCTCTAGACCCATCAACTGTTTGATGTGAGTCTCTTCTTTTACCTGGTCTTTTTCCACAAAAGATATTGTGATATATATATCTGGGCCCAGCACCTAGGCGATGTGACTTCTTCTGCCTGGGTCATGCCCATAGAAAGGAGAGTAACTTACTACCGGGCCTACCACAGATATGCTGAGATACTTCTGCCTGTTGCTTGCCCAGATGCCTATGGCATATTTCTGGGCCCATCACCTAGATGATGGGACTCTCCTCTTCTTTCTGGGACCAGTACACAGTGGGAATTGTGATGCATTGTTTAGTTCATCAGCTACATGATGTGACAGTCTTCTCATGAGAGTCCTGCCCACTCGGGTAATTGTAACATATAATCTAGCCTAGTTTCTAGGAAACCTGACTCTTCTCTTATTCCTTTACCTTACACAGAATTGGCAACATCTCTGAGCTTCTCACGTAGGTGAGGTTACACTCCTCCCTGATCTCTCCCTTCAGGGAATATTTTGACATACAGCTACACCCAACAGCTGGGTAATAAAATTCTTCCATCGTTTGGGTTCTGTCCAAAAAGAAACTGGGATGTATTGCTAGGCTCAGTACCTAAGTTGTGTGACTCTTCTCTCCTGCCTGGGCCCTGCATACATTGTGTATTTTGATATATTGTGGGCTCCGACACCTAGGAAATTGGTGATTTCTACCTGTGGCCTGCCCACAGGAGGCCTTATGATGTATCTCTGTATTCATGACCTAAGATATATGACCCTCGTTTTTACCCTCCACTTTGCCCACAGGGAAAATTGTGACGTATCACTGGGCCCAGCAAGAAGGTGATGAGTTTCCTTTGCCTGCAGCTTGCCCACAGAAAACAGTGGAATATATCCCTTGGCCTAGCACTAAGGTGATGTTTCTTTTTTTTTTTTTTTTTTTTTTTTTTTTTGAGACGGAGTCTCGCTGTGTCACCCAGGCTGGAGTGCAGTGGCGCGATCTCGGCTCACTGCAAGCTCCGCCTCCCGGGTTTACGCCATTCTCCTGCCTCAGCCTCCGAGTAGCTGGGACTACAGGCGCCCGCCACCACGCCCGGCTAGTTTTTTGTATTTTTAGTAGAGACGGGGTTTCACCATGTTAGCCAGGATGGTCTCGATCTCCTGACTTCGTGATCCACCCGCCTCGGCCTCCCAAAGTACTGGGATTACAGGCTTGAGCCACCGCGCCCGGCCTTGATGTTTCTTTTATCACTGGTTCCTGGCCTCAAAAATGATTGTGACATAACCCTTTCCCAGCACTCAGGTGATGTGACCATCCTGCTCACTGTCTACTGACAAATGGGATTGTAACATACATCTTGGCCTGGCTTACAGGTGCAATAGTGACTCTCATACCAGTTACCAGGAGAGATACTGTCTCTTATAACTAAGCTTAGAGAAATGGGTAAGATCCTGGGTCTCCTTTTTGTAGGAAGGTCATAGAGAATTTCCACTCCCTCACATACTGTATAAAGCCCTCAGGTGATACAGAGAGTGTCATCACAGGGCCCAGCACACAGGTGAGACAGTTTTTCTTGTGAACACACCACCCCAATTATTAGGATTATTGCATTCACGAAAGGACACGGTGTACTGATGAGGTCTTGAACTTCATACATGGATGCAGTTTACAGTTGGAATTGTGACTGTCATATGTACATATCCGACCACAATTGAAATGGTGACTCATTTCTAAAACCATCTCATAGGCAGTTGAGGAATCTCCTCTCTGGACAAAGTCAATTAAAGAGATGTTGACTCTCATACGTGGGCTTTAGGGCCGCGGGTACAATCAAGGGTTCATACCAGCATGGAGGTCTCAGAGCAAATTCTGACTCTCATGCATAGCATATAAATCCCTTGAATGGCAGAGAGACTGTCCTCACAGGGCCCAGCACACAGGTAATATTGTGACACTCTTATGCACAGGTGGCCAATAGTAAAGATTATCATCCTTCCACATGAGCACAGTCCACTGTTGAGGCTCTGAATCTCCCACTCAGAGGCAATGGAAAGTTGAAGAATTAACTCTTACATGTGGATCTGATCCATAGGTGGGTTGGTTACTCTCAGACCAAGATTCCCCAGAGCTGTGAGGCTGTGGCTTCAATAAGGGGACACAGTCTTCAGGAGGGATATTCAGGAGGGATTGGGTCTTTTTTGTACAAATCCTGTCCATTGTTGATATTGTGACTTAACCAGGTACTTAAACCAAACCTACAGAAGGTGTTGACTCTTACAATACCTGAAACTGGGACATGTATGGGATTGTTAATTTCATGTCAGGACTTTCCGGTAGGTGTGATTCTGATGTGTGCCCAGAATCTGAGTGACTTGACTTCCCAACCTTGGTCCAGCTCCCAGTAGGGATTATGACACATCACTTGACCAAGCGCTTAGCAGATGTGACCTATTCTCCTGCCTTGGCTCTGCCCATAGAGGGCATTGTGATGCACTGTCAGGCCCTGCACCCAGGTTATGTGATTTCTGCCTGTGCCCTGACCACATTGGTTATTTTGACATATTGCACTGTCCAACATTCAAGTGATGTTACACTTCTGCCTGTGCCGTTCCTACAGGGGACATTATGAAATATCTCTGTGCCCGTCACCCATGTATGTTGACTCTCTTCTTCTGCATGGATTCTGCTCACAGGGGGATTGTGACATATCTGGGCTCAGCACTCAGCTGATGTGATACTTCTCTTTTTTTTTTTTTTTTTTTTTTGAGATGGAGTCTCGCTCTGTCACCCAGGCTAGAGTGCAGTGGCACGATCTTGGCTCACTGCAACCTCCACCTCCTGGGTTCAAGCAATTCTTCTGTCTCAGCTTGCTGAGCAGTTGGGACTACAGGTGCCTGCCACCACACTTGGTATTTTGTATTTTTAGTACAGATGAGGCTTCACCTTGTTGGTCAGGCTGGCTTCGAACTCCTGATCTCAGGTGATCCACCCGCTTCAGCCTCCCAAAGTGCTGGGATTACGAGCATGAGCCACCGTGACCAGCCAATGCTCCCCTTTTTCCTATGATTTGCTCACACAAAAGATAGTGGCCCAGCACAAAGTTGATATGAGTCTCTTGCCTGGACCCTGTTCACAGGGGGCATTGTGAAATATCTCTGGGCCCATCAACTATTTTATGTAAGTCTTCTCTGTTACCTGAGCTTTACCTATGAAAGACATTGTGACATATCACTGGGCCCAGCACCCAGGTGCTATGGCTCTCCTGCCTGGTCCCTGCCCACAAGTGTCATTGATACATATCTTTGGTCCCAACATGTAGATGGTATGACTCTTTATTCTGGGACCTGTAAACAGTGGAGATTGTGACATATCACTAGGCCCAGCATTTACGTGATGTAACTCTCATCTCATGCCTAGGCCCTGCCCACTGGGGTGATTATGACATATATCTTGGTGCAACTCCTAGGTTATGTGATTCTCCCCTTTTCCATGATCCCTACTCATAGCATGCATTGTGACATATGTCAGGTTTTCTCACCTAGGTTATGTGACTTTCTTGTCTTTGCCCGTCCATCAGGGAGCATTGTGAAATATTGCTAGGTCCATTATCTGGGTGATGTGGCTCTCCTCACCTGCCTGTGCGCCACCTAAAGGGGACATAGTGACAAATCTTTGAACCAATTTTCTACATAATGTGCCTCTTCTGTGTCGCAAGAGACATGCCTAAAACAGGGATTGTGGCATATCTCTGAACTCAGCACCCAAATGTTGTGACTCTCCTGCCTGAGCTGTGCTAGAGAAAATATTATAATATGTCACTAGGCCCTGCATACAAGTGATCTGATTCTCCAGCCTGGGCCTTGCCCATAGGGGAGATTGAGACATATTCCAGGTAAAAAATTCAGGTGATGTTACTCTCATTTCTTAGCCTTTCCCAGAGGTAACATTGTGAACTATAATGTGGTCCAGGACACAGATGAGATTTTTATTCTTGTATGCAATCCCAGACAACAGTTACTATTGTCACTATAACACATGGACAAGACCACTGTTCAGGTCCTGAATCTTATATGTGAACACATCAACAGCTGGAATTGTGACTGTCATACGTATTTCTTGTCAGAAGTGGGATGGTGACTCATTTCTGGATTCAGCTCACAGGAATGGTGATGACTCTCATACCTGGACCAAGCCAATAAGAGAATGTTGAGTCTGGTAGCTAGGCTTAGGGGTCTGGGTCTTTTACTTGTAAGAAGGTAACAGATGATTATGACACTTACACATATGGTATAAAGCTCTTGGGGAATACAGAGTGTCATTACAGGTCCCAGTCCACAGGTGAGATTGTAACTCTCCTATACACACCTAGCCAACAGTTTCAATTGCCACCCTCACACATAGACTGAGCACATTGCTGAGGTCCTTCATCCACACATGAACCTATTCCACCATTGAAATTGTACTGTCATATGTGGATTCAGCCACAGGTTGATGGTGACAAATTTCTGAACCCAACTCACTTGCGCAATGAACCCAGCCAATAGAAAATATGTTGGCTCTTCAGTTTATGGCAAGAGGCAAGGCTTTGGGTTTCTAACTTGTATGAAGGTCACACAAAATTATCAAACTCGCTCATATTGTATAAGACCCTCAGGTAGTACAAACAGTGTCATTACATAACTCAGCACAAAGTAGAGATTGTGACTCTCAAATGCACGCCCAGCCAAGAATAAGAATTGTGATCCACACACATAGACAGAACCCACTGGTGAAGTCTTGAATCTCACTCTCAGATGAGTCCACAGTTTGAATTTTTAATGTCATGTGTGGATCCAGCCACAGGTAAGAGGGTGACTCATATGTAAACCCAACTAAGAGGCACAGTCATGATTTTCATACTTGGACCCAGCCAATATGAGATGTGTTGACTCTCATACCTGGACTTAGGAAAAGAGGTAAGATTGTGAGTTTATATAACACTAGTGTCTCAGAGGGGATTGTGACTCTCACCCAAACAATGTAAAGCCCTATGGAAGTAAAGAGAGTGTCATAAGAGGACCCAGAACACAACTGAACTTGTGATTCTTATATGCACTTCCAGCCACAGTAAAAAGTGTAACTCTCCCACATGAATACAGACCACTGATGAACTTCTGAATTTTACATCTGGAGGCAGTTGAAAAGTGGAATTGTGATTCTTACTTGTGGATTTTGTCCACAGGTAGATGATCACTCTAGGATCAGGGTTCATCACACCAGTGAGGCTTTGATTCTGACACCAGGACACAGTCTGCAGGTGGGATTGGGACTCTCATGCATGGATTCAGTCCATCATTGAGATTGTGACTCATGTACTTGCATACAACTCACAGAAGGTGTTGACTCTTTTACCTGAAACTGGGACATGTGTGGAATTGTGCACCTTAGCCCTGGACCTTCCCACAGGTGTTGTTGTGACATATACTTTAGCCTAGCACCTGAGTCATTTTACTTCCCTGCCTGGGCCCAGCCTTCAGAGGGGACTGTGACAGATACCTGGGTCAAACACCTAAGTGATATGACTCTCATGCTTGAGCCCTACCCACAGAGGGTGTTGTAAAATGTCACTGGGCCCAGCACTTAGATCATGTGACTCTTATTTTCTGCCAGAGCCCTGGCCACAGAGCCATTGTGAGATACCATTGAGTCCAGCACCTCAGTGATGTAACCGTATGGCCTGGGCCCTCCCCACAGTAGGTATTGTGACATACCTCTGAACTCATTACCTAGGTGATGTAACTCTCCTCTTTTGCCTGCATTCTGTCTCCCCAAAATGGACTGTGACATACCACAGGTCTTAGCACTTAGGTGATATGATCCTCCTCTTCTGCCTGGGCCCTGGCCACAGGGGAAATTGAATCATTTTACTGAGTCCAGACTGCAGGTGATGTGACCCTCTCTCCTAGGCCCTGCCCACGGGAGGTATTGTGATATATCTCTGTGGCCGTAATTTAGATGCTCTTACTCTTCCATTCTCTCTAGGTCATGCCAATTGAGGGGGATTGTGATATATTTTTGGACCAGCACAAAGGTAATTTGTGCAATCACAGGGATGACTCTCATACCTGGACCCAGCCAACAGGAGAAATGTTGACTCTCAGGCTTAGGACAATGGGTAAGATCGTGGGCTTCTATCAGCACTAAGGTCTTACAGGAAATTTCAATTCTTATGCATACTGCATAAAGCCCTGGGGTGGTATGGATTGTGTCATAACAGGGCTCAGCACAAGTGGGATTGAGAGCCTTGTATGCACACGCAGCCAAGAGTAAGAATTGTCACCCTCTCACATAGACACAGCCCACTGTTGAGGCTCTGAATCTCACATTCAGGGGTATTCGGAAGTTGGAATTGTGATTCTCATAGGTGGATCGGATTCACAGGTAGGATGGTGACAGGTAGGATACAGTTGGGATTGTATCCTCAGACCAAAATGTATCACACCTATGAGGCAGTGACTGCCCCACTGAAACACTGTCCAGAGTTGAGGTTGGCTTTCTTAGGCACTGATCTAGTCCATGGTTAAAAATGCGATTCACATTGTTGAACACAACTCACAGGAGTACTTGACTCTCATACCTGAAGCTGGGACAAGTGCGAGATTGTCAATCTTATGTGTGGACCTTCCGGTGGGGTGATTGTTACATATATCTTTGCCAGAGAACTGATGAGTTTCGCTTTCCTGCAGAAGCCCATTCTATAGTTGAGATTTTGACATCTATCTTGGCCAAGTACCTAGAGTATGTGATGCTCCTGCCTGGGCTCTGTGCTCAGGGGGGATTGTGACATATCTCGGGCCATATATGTAGATTATGTGCCTCTCCAATCCTGCCTAGGCTGTTCCCACAAAAGGCATTGTGACATACCTGAACCCATCACCTATGTGATTTGACTCTTTCTTTCCTCTGGGCCTTCCCCTTAGTGGGAATTGTGACATATCACGGGGTCCATCATTTCAGTGATACATTTTTTGTGCTCTGCTTTGACCCTGCCTACAGGAGGATTGTGACACAAAAACTAGGCCCAGCATGTGGGTGATGTGATTCTCATTAGGAAATGAGAGTCCTAATGTGTTCTGCCATATAACTGGGTCAACCACCCGGGTGATGTGACTCCTGCCTACAGTAGCCATTTGTGATACATCTTCTTCCTGGGTCCTGTTTATGAGTAGAATTGTGACATATCTTTGGCCAAGCACCAAAGTGATGTGACTCTCCGATTTCTGTTCACAGAAGGTATTGTGGCATATATCTAGGCCGAGTTTAGAGGTGTGTGTAATGATAGCCCTCATACATGGACCCAGTCACTAGGGGAGATTTGGCTTCTGTTTTCTAGGCTTAGGGCAATGGGTAAGTTCTGGGTGAAGAAGCATGAGGTTCAGGGTGAAGAAATGTCATATAAGTTTATGACACTCAAGCATATTCTCTAAAGCCCTTGTGTGGCATTTAGAGTTAGTTACAGGATCCAGTATCCACATGAAATTATTACTCTCATAGGCAAACCCAGCTGACAATAGGATTGTCACCCTCACACATGGACAGAGCCCACTGGTGAGGGCTTAAATCTCACAAGCATAGTCCACAATTGGATTTGTGACTTTCGTTTGTGTGCTGGGACAGTTGAAATGGTGACTTCTTTTTGATATGGAGGCAGCTTACAAGCACTGTGATGACTGTCATAAATATAGCTGACCAATAAGAGAGATGTTGACACATACCTGGCAATAGAACAATGGGTATGATCATTGGTTCACACCAGCATGAAGATCTCAAAGCAGATTGTGACTATTGCTCATACCATATAAAGCCCTTGGTTGGTACAGAGAGTATCATAACAGAACGCGCGACACAGGTGAAATTGTGACTTTCCTATGCACACTCAGCCAACAGTAAACATTGTCACCCTCCCACATGGAAACCATCCACTGTTGAGGCTGTGAACCTCACATGTGCAGGTAGTCGAAAGTTGGAATTGTGACTCATGAATACATCTGGTCTACAGGTAAGGTAGTGACTCAAAGACCAGGATTCAGCATGCTGTGAGGCTGTGACTCATACACTGAGAAATTTGGGTTTAGAATTGTGGCTGTCATGCAGGGATATGGCCCATTATTATGACTGTGACTCAGGTACTTAGATCCAACTCACAGGAGGTCTTGACTTTCATACCTGAAGCCAGAATATGTGTGAAAGTTTAAGTTTTCTTTCTGGACATTTTTTGCTGGTGTGATTGTGACATATACCTTTGTCCAGCGCTTGAATTATTTGACCCTCCTGCCAGGGAAAAGCCCACAAATGGAATTGTGACATATACCTGAGCCCACCATGTAAGTTATTTTACTCTCCTGCATAGGTCCTCAGGGGAGATTGTGATATATCACTGGGCCCATCACCTAGGTTAAATGATTCTCTTCTTTTGCCTGAGCCTGCCAACACAGAGAGTTATGGCATATAAGTAGACCCATCACTTAAGTAATGTATCTCTACTTTTCTACCTGGGCCCTGCCTCAGTGTGGGTTGTGACATATCACTGAGCCGTGCACTCATATGATATGACGCTCCTGCCTTGGCCCTTCCAATATGAGGCATTGTGACATATCAGTGGGCCCATCAACTAAGTATTACGACTCTCCTTTTCTGCTTGGGCCCTGTACACAAGGTGGATTGTGACATATTATTGTCATGATACTGTGCCCTGCACACAGGTAATGTAACTATTCTGCCTGAACCCTGCCCACAGGAGGCATTGTGACATACTGTTAGGCCCAGTTCCCAGGTTATGTGACTTTAAGGCCATGGCCCTGCCCAGAGAGTGGATATTGACATCTTTTTGGTCCAGCATTTAGGTGATCTGATTATCTTGCCTGTCCCCTTCTCACAGGTAAAATTTCAGCCTATGTTTTTTTCCCAGCTCACAGGCATCATGACCATGCTCATATAGTAAACCAGCCACTAGGAGTGATTTTGACTCTGTTAGCTAGACTTTGAGTAGTGTGTAAAGTCTTCAGTCTCCTACATTTAGAAGGATAATGGAAGTTGATAAAATGTAAGCATATTCTATAAATACTTTGAGTAATACAGACAGTATAATAAGGGCCCAGCACAGAGTGAGACTGTGACTCTCATAGGCATACCAAGCCAACAATTAGGATCATCACTTCCAAACAAGAAAGCAGCACATTGGTGAGGTCCTGAACCTCACATGCAGGTGCAGTCCACAGTTAAAATTCTGATTGTCACATGTAGATCTGAGAACAGGTTGAACAGTGACTAATTTCCAGACTCAGCTCAGAGGCACGGTGATGACTTGCATACCCGGATCTAGCCATAGGAGATCTGTTGACTCTCATAGATAGCCTTAAAGCAATGGGCAAGGTTCTGGGCTTTCTACTTGTATGAAGGTCACAGAGGATTACAAAACTCACGCATATTGTATGACTCCTTGGGTGGTACACAGAGTGTCATAACAGACCCCAGCACAAAGTCAAAATTGTGATTCTTACAGGTATACCCAGCCAACAGTGAGGATTATCCCTCTCACACATGAACAGAGACCACTGGCGAGGTCCTGCATATGGCACATGGATGCGGTCCTCAGTTGAAATTGTGTTGTTCAGACTCGTCCATCACTGGGTGCTGGGTTCATGGTATATGCATTTTGTAAACATTTATAAAGGTGTTATTTTATAACATATGTGTTTTTATGTGTGTAAAATTAAAAACATAATTTTTGATTTTTCTATGTATCTCATATTTCTTCCACAGCCAATTTTTGTCACATACTTTTCTGGAAAATAGATAATTTCATCTAACTTTACAAATTTGATGTCAGGACATTTAAAAAATATATTATGTTTTTGAATCTTGAATGTATCTCTAAATATCCTCTTTTGTCTTTGTAAAATTTTTATTCCCCTTGAAATAGTTTATCTACTTTATTATTACATTCAAAGAACAGCACTAATTTTACTCACATGTTATTATCCCTGAGTAACAAATGAGTCAGAGAAGTTGAGAAACTTGCCCAAGGTTACACAGGTCTTCTGAGCCTGTTCTTCTAACTATTGAACACACGGTGTCATCCAGGAAGCACACATGCAATACTATTTCTACAGGTCCATAGAATCACATATTCACATGCACATTTGTGTAAAGATAAAATGAACTTATACAGTGTTTACCTGCAGAAAAGGCACTGGTTGAAGGTCTAGAAGGTCACATACAAGAAGCCTTCTCTGTTTTGATTGTTTTGTTGTTTTTGCAGAGATAAGGTCTTGCTATATTTTCTAGGCTGATCTCAGTCTCTTTGGCTCAAGCAATCCTCCTGCTTCAGACTCCCAAAGTGCTCTCTGTCATATTTTTATAAGACTTATTGGGTCAAGTATGCTGACTCATGCCTGTAATAGCAACATTTTGGGAGGCCAAGGGGAAAAGATTGTTTGAGTTCAGGAGTTTAAGACAAGACTGGGCAACATAATGAGACCTCATCTCAACTAAAAATAGAAAAAAAATTGCTGGGCACGGTGACTCACGCCTGTAATCTCATCACTTTGGGAGGCTTTTTCTTCAATGATTAAAAACAAATCTTGGTGTCTGGCAGCCAGGCACAGCTAGGTAAGGTGAGGGCACGAGGCAGAATCTTGCAATCCATGGGTTGCGTTGGCTTTTTCACTTTTTTCTCCCCAACTACACAGAAAATTTCTTCAGTGTTTGATCTTATGCATCTTTGAATCCAAACATCTCATTCTTTACCTTATACATATTAAAAATGTATTCATAGTTCATAAAATGTAATATATCAAAAAATATTCTAAACAAAAACATTCTCTTTATAGAACCTAGTAATGCACCATAATTCCTTACAATTTGTATTAAGAATTACTAGTATAATGAAATTTTCTAACATGTAATAAGTACTTTTAGATGTTTAGCGCTTGTGATATATTCTAAAAACCTTCTCAAAATTATCCTGGGACTCTAAAGAGTATGTATGGCCCAAACAGTTGTTTTCTTCCCAACACCAAGGAATGGCATACAAGGCTGTCTTCAAGTTGAGGACAGGTCATAAAGACAAATTTTAAAAAAGAGAAAAAATGTCTGCAAACTTGTTTCTACACATTGGTCTTATATGCATTTCTCCATCAATTATATTAATTCTGAATGAACCACATTACCTGAAGTGATACAAACAATTGCTTCAAATTGTAGAATCCCCAGGAAACAGAAGGAAGCAAAAGCAAACTCTCCCAAAGAAAGTCACGTCTATTTCAGACCTTGATGAACCTTGCAAATTTTCCATTATGTGCAATGACTAGCAAGCAATCAAACATGACAAAGTTCATAATAAGAAGATAAAGTGAAAGACACCAGAAAAAACATAACAGAAAAAAATCTGCAAAGACATCCATTATTAGAGTTATTGGACACAAAAAAATCAAAAACAACTATGCTTACCATAGCTAAAAAAGACAAATGAAAGTATCTGCAAGAAAGAAGAAGCTATATAAAGATTCTAAAAATAAGTTGTAAAATGAATAATACCATAACTAAAATAAAAACTAACCACATTTGAACTTATGTGTACAAGACAGAACCAGTAAACTAGATGCTACATCAGTAGAAATTAACACATATGCAACAAATATCAGTCTCAGAAAAATGTCTGGTAAGTATTCCAAGCATTCAAAATTTAAAACTGAAAAGCATAAGGTTGATAGTACTTAACCTTTCTCAAAAATAGAGTAGTTAAAAACACTGCACAACTCAATTCCTGAGTTAATATCAAAGCTTGACAGAGACAAAACAAGGACGACTATAAACAATCTCATTCATAAAAACAAATTTTTTGAGACTTTGTCTCACTCTGTTGCCCAGGCTGGAGTGCAGTGGCCCAGTCTTGGATCACTGCAACCTCCACCTCCTGGGTTTAAGCGACTCTCCTGCCTCACCCTCCTGAGTAGCTGGGATTACAGGCACATGCCACCATGCCCAGCTAATTTTTGCATTTTTAGTAGAGACGGAGTTTTACGATGTTGGTCAGGCTGGTCTTGAACTCCTGACCTCATGAGCCGCCAGTCTTGGCCTCCCACAGTGCTGAGATTACAAGCATGAACCACCACACCCAGCCAAGACAAAAATTTTTTAAACCAATTACAAATAAAGTGACTCTTTCTTTGTATAAAATGAATAAAACCATCAATAAGTTCATCTCAAGAGTACAGGATAAGTTGAACATTGTATAATCCATAGGTCTACATAAAATAGGCACAGAATAAGAGCTTGGTAATGTAATTAGAAATAAAATAATATTTTATTTTCTAAATATACAAGGTATTTGAAATAAAGTACATCAAATGTACATAATAAACTACTGAAAACTTGTCTTTTAATGTCATATACATAATAATTATGCCGGTGTTCAAGATTTTTATTAAACATTGCATCCATGGTTTCAGCCAACAGGTTAAAATGAGAAATCATTATACAATTATACTGGCAAAGCAGAAGTAGTCAATAAACTAATAGCTAAACTATTGGTTCTACCTAGGTAGATGGGATCCTTGCAAAGCAACTAACACAAAAATTGTTCACATATATCGAGGATCTGAAACTTCTAGGAGAGGCCTGGCAGGGTGGTTCATGCCTGTAATCCTAGCATTTTGGGAAGCCGAGGCGGCAGATCACGAGGTGGGGAGTTCGAGAACAGCCTGGCCAATATGATGAGACCCTGTCTCTACTAATAATACAAAAATTCGCCGGGCATGGTGCCTTGGGAGGCTGAAGCAGAAGAATCGCTTGAACCTGTGAGGCAGAGGTTGAAGTAAGCCGAGATCACTCCACTGCATTCCAGCCTGAGTGACAGAGCAAGACTCTGTCTCAAAAACAGCAAAACAAAACAAAACAAAACAAAACTTCTAGGAGAACATGAAGAATAATATTGTTATATTGTGGGAAAAAAACTTCTTAGACATCGCACAATATAAAAATTAGGCATGGACTGGGAGTGGTGGCTTGTACCTGTAATCCTAGCATTCTTTGAGGCCCAGGCAGGCAGATTACTTCAAGTCGGGAGTTCCAGACTAGCCTGACCAACATGGTAAAACCCCGTCTCAATTAAAAACACAAAAATCAGCAGGGTGTGCTGTGCATGTCTGTTGTCCCAGCTATTCGGGAGGCTGAGGCATGAAGAGCGCTTGAACCCAGGAGGCAAAGATTGCAGTGAGCTGAGGTTGCGCCATTGCACTCCGCCATGGGTGATAGAATGAGACTTTATCTAAAAAAAAAAAAAAGCATTAAAATATTTATGAATTAGACTATACCAATTTTAAGAATTTTTGATTATCAAAAACATAAAACATGTTTTAATAAAGATGGTGAAAAGGCAAACCATAACTGGGGGAAAATAGCTTAAAAACACATAGTACAAAAAATTAGTATTTAGAAAATATATATTACAGAATATGTATGAATAAACAAGGAATGGAAAACATTAAAAGTAGGACAGATGGCAAGTCTTAAAGCACAAACTTATGAAAAATGCTAACTTCGTTAGTAACTATGAAATAAAACTATAAATAATATGTCTTTCTAATTAACCATTTTGTCAAAAAATTATGTCTAGCAATTCTAAGAGTTGGTAAAAGATAGGCAGTAGTAATAAGTGTAGACACATCAAATGAAAAATGGCAATCGAGAATGTCACTTTCAATGCTTTAGTATTTGGACTTTTGGTTTAAAAAATGTAGTAAAATAGAGCTTTTGGTAAGCTTTCTGTAGCTTAACATTATCATAATTAGGAAAAAACAACTTTAAAAATGTAAATAAACAAAAAGCCTACACCTCCCCACCCCCCAAAAAAAACTAAGATCCAGCAGTGCATACATATTGATCCTTGTTTTGGGAGAGTATGAAACAGACCATTGTGTGAACTTTATACAGTTATTTTGCCACACTGGCATACTAATAAAAACTATCTTTAATTTGAATGAACATGTCCACATCTTATAAATACTGCTTTGTACTACGAATAATAAATGTAAAAGTCCTTATACTCAAGAGGATCCTGATTCTCAACTAAACATATACGGCAACCCATTCCTCTGTTTCTTCCAAAATGAAGCCTGATTAAGGCTTAAATATGGAGTGAGAGGGACTCAATAACAGAACATGTGAAACAAAAAAAAATGAGATAGGGTGGTCATTTCTAAGAATCAGCAGTTGCCTGGGGTACCTCAATATAACGATATCTACTAGGAATCTTGCTGGGTAAAAATGAACATAAAAAGCTGAAAACACCATGACTTTGATTTGGTGGAACAGAGTCTCTGGAATTATACATAGTTGTGCTGAAAGTATTGAGCCAGAATGAAAGGGAATATTTACAAACACATTAGTATTGGTTCCATATCTTGTTACAGTAGCAGTACTCTTGTCTGTAATGTCAGCTTCCCCAAGCTACACATGCCATAGACAAACTAAGCAAGTGTCTAATATGTTGTTTGCAGTTAGTTTCTAAATTTAACAACTTGCAATAATTTTATGAATTTCATTAAACTCTGTTTCATGTATAAATCTCACTAAAAGGCACTATTCAGTAGCTATTTCCCTCAGTCTTTTCTGGGATTTTCTGTTGCTTGTTTCCAAACCAACCTTCTTTGAATCCTAGTCATTTCTAAAGCTCCCTATGTAATAATAGAAAGAGAGCAGAAATGAAGCCAAGTTACCCAAACAGTCCATGCCTAATATATTTGGTTCCCCAAATGAACCAAAAACCACACTAGCTAAACAACAGTGGTTTTAAAATTCAACCTCAATTCAACAGTAGTTGTCAAAACCATGTGCAAAAATTAGCAAAGTCACGATGTAGAAACCCTTAACCTGTTATTCAGAACAAATCATCAAATTCTTATTTTGGCATTTTTAGAAAAAATAAATACATTACATATGACAAAAGATACCCACTTACTTATAATAAAATATTTTGAAATATATATGGTTTTATTCTTATTCTTAAATACATATTATTTAGACAAGACTTTCAGTAAAAAATACTTACAGCTACCGTGTATGAATTAAAACAGTTGTGGGAAAATAGTATTTTTGGTTAATAATGAAGATCGAAGCTCCAATGATGTAAAGAATTTTTTCCTGGGCAAACAGCTAATTACCCAAATCAAGCTCAAATATGATTGATTTAAAAATTTTAATTTTCCCACTGTTGACAATGTTGATATAACAGCTAAATCTTAGTCTCAGAGCTGGTAGTATGGAATAAATCAAGATAAGTACTATTGAGGAAGGATGAGTAGTCAAGAAAGTGACTATGTCTTTGGGATGCAGCAAACATGGCCATTGTACAGTGGTTGCTTATTGCCAACCCAATAAACCCCAGCATTTGCATTGTATTCCAGCTTATTCAAGCAAAGCTCTCTCCAATAGAGAAACTCCCCTGTAAAGAGCATGAACATTTTGATTTTACCTTTCCTCAAACTGACCTTTTACTCGTTATAATAGTAAAAGCAAACCTGTGAATGGAGATTTAAGATGCTAGTGAGATCTGAAATATGAAAAAGCATGTACAGCTACTGTGTCTGTGTATCAAGAGGGCCACCCAAAACATGCTTACTAATAACACTACTTTTCACCTCTTTATAAATAATTACATAAGACTCCCATAAAGTCCCTCATTCCAGTCTTCGTTTTCTCATTCCTGTAAACAACCCGCCCTGAATCCCTTCTCTCTCAAGGTGTACTGGGTATTCTGCACCTAACCTTAAAAATAGTCCTACTCCTTTGCAATAAATTACTCTATGCTGCATCTTCTTTTTTGTTTGTCTCTTGTTTAAATTTTTTTCAAACTAAGACAACAACTGAGGTTTCACAGAAGCCATTAACAGTATCAGGCTTTGTTTTGTATTTTTTATTGTTAACATTTTTTCTCTGATATGTCAATATTCACATTTTGAACACAGTCAACACTGCTAAATTGAAAATTTAAATGACCACAAAATAATTTATCATAAAATTTATTTATCTCTTTATTTATCATAATTTATCTCTCGTGTTTCACCTTCACTACACTTTCTATCTATTCAACTTTTAAAAAAATTTGACAGTCAAATACATATATCAAATTTAACGTTCTGGATATTCAATTCTGAAATGATTTATATGGAAGAATGTTGTTATATTTACTTTTGACCAAATTTGGCTTTCCAAACTAAGGTAAAACTAAAACATGTTTTCAAAGTTTTAAGGAACTTAACCTTACTAGCACTGAGAGAAGTTAGCTAGTGTGCCTTAGGTAGATAGCAAGGGAAGGGTTTATGGAGAGCCCCCAACCCGCAGGTTAGTGCCTTATCCCCACATAACATAAAAAGCAGCTTGGAAAAAAAATAAGCTCCAGGCACTATTAAGGGAACTAGTACAGGGGGTTGCGCCTGGACTCATGCCCTCGGATGCACAAGTAGGAGAACCTAAAGCCCATTTAGATAAAAATTTGCACACACTTCTGGCTTACTTAGATAAGGGAACAAGGCCTGACATAGAAATGTCTTTGTTCTTTGTATAGTGGGCTCCCAGAAAAAAGTTTTTTTCTTTTTTTGTGGGCATGAACACAGTGGGTTTTGATGGGTTCCAGTGGACATGTTCTTTTCTTTTTTAACTGTGAGGAGTCTGGTCTTTATAAATTATTACTTGAGCCCTTGATTGGTCATGGGCAAAGGTCTTAGGCCAAGCTTTGGCTTCAGCTTCTAACAGGTTCTGGGCCAACCTGAGCAGCCTTTATGAATCGTTACTTCAGCCCCCGATTGGTCCCAGGCCAAGGCCCCAGGCCAAGCTGAGTCACACATTCTCTAAGACAGCCCACAAACTAAGCACAATTTTTTCCCATTCCAGTTTATAAAAACCATGGATCCCAGCCTTATAGTGGGCAAATTGAGGCCTCCCTCCCTCTCTGCTGGAATAGGGCTTTCTTCTCTTTGCATATTAAACTTTTGCTCCAACGTCACCCTTGTGTCCACACTCCTTAATCTTCTTGAATGTAGCACAAAGAATTCTGGGTATTATCTCAAACAACAGAGGTTGTTACATCTTGGTGCATTGGTAAAACTACAACATATTTTGGTGTGTTGGCCAGGGAGAAAGGAATTCATCAAAAGGGTGATTAGGAGTCAGGCTCCTTGTCCTCGATTACTTTCTGAGGCTTCTTGTCCTAAGTTTTTTTTCTCTCAAAAACAACCTTGGAAACATTGACTCTGTTCTAATTCAGTTCCTTTCACGAAGGGCCTACCCATTGTTTGGAATTGAAAGGAGGTCTTAGGGCAACTGAAGGTTTCTGGCTGAGTCTACACCTCAGTGTTATCTAAAAGCCCTTGGACTGACTCCAGTCCCCAATAGCCAATGAGGGCGTTGGCGCAATAACTTCTAGTCTTTTTTTTCCATTTCATTTTATTCTTCTTTTTTTTTGTGGATATCATTTCTCCTATCCATTCTTTGTATGCAATGTTGTGAGCATTTTTACAGCCTATGGATATAATCAAGCTGACCAAAGTCAGTCAGTGTCTTGGTAATCAGATATGTAACTCAGAGTTATTTTTTGTAATTTCCTAGCAACAGGGAGATTTCAAAATCCCTTTAAATTTTTACTTAATAAGGGCCTTCCTGTCCCCCAGTAATAAACATTCATGCACTGTATGAAATAATATTTCGCCCTGAGTAAATATCTTTCTTTGCATTTGGTTTGTTTTTTCTCTCCATGTGAAAGCTCAGCACTGCCCAATGAATCTAAACAGTTCCTTTATGAGACAAGTTCATTTTTTTGTTCTGGAGCTTATGCTGTAGGAACAGCCTATCAAACCCCAATCCTCATTCTAACTTTTGCCTAAAAATATAAAGTTGGAGTTTTTACCTAGCATTTCTAATTTTACAGCATCCCTAGTGGAATGGGATTATTCTCCATGGGAAGCCTTGTCAATGCTCTGTCCAAAACTTACAGTTCCCCAATTATTTTCCCTTTTACCTCCCTTTATCAGTAATAAGGCCTCATGCCCTATTTGTAAACAGAAAAACTCAACTTTCAACAGATGGAAGAAAGCCATGCTAGCAAAACAAATCTTCAATTTTCGCAGATTTTTAAGGCACCTGTTCCTCATCAAACTACATTCGAATTTAAACAGAAAAGGAATTTTATGTTTGAAAGTAAATCGGTCCCATTCTCTGGGATTCTGATGTCTTCCTGGGGCCATAGCAAGGGAAGCCAAAAATGGTATTAGGGCATTCCCTCTATAAAAGTATAGTGCCCAAATCCAACAACTGCATAATCTCTCCTCAGCCACTGGAGTACCTTGAGAGGCTTTTGGGCTGAGTGGGCCTAGAAAACCAGCAGCATGGAAAGCTAGGTGAGAAGGTGAACATAACGTGTCCTGCCGACGAACTCCTCCGGACCCTTGGGTGAAGGTCATGCTTGCATATGTGGGTAACGTCTATGATGGTTGCTGGGACCCAGAGGAGTAAAAGGAAAGTTGAGAAGTGGTATGCCCTTTTTCTATTTCCTTCCACCATAGGCCACACTGAAAAGAGAAAGGGGACTGAGGAATGCCTTGTCTCCCCTATTTCTCTAGATAGGTAACAAACCATCTACAGTCTGCATTCCCCTCTAGTGCATTCTGAAACACTGGAACTTCTTTAACCCTGAAACTCGAAAGAAAAAATGGCTTATATTCTATTACACAAATCCATGACCATCTTAGAGACAGGAGGCCTGATTTTCTATAGGAAACATTAATTTCAACACTATCCAACAAATAGATCTTTCTTTGCTCAGTGAGAAAACCCAGATCTTTGTAAGCATCGTAAAATTAAATCTGCCCTCTTGGCAGCCATATCAGACAAGCCTACAAAATATAATTCCCAAATGTTGAGGTACAAACCCTTGGGGAACCCTCAAATGCAACTTCTGGGTGCCCTACCAGCCTCCCATATTTTGGACCCTCAATACCCATATATCATCAGCTCCTCTGGTAATGCCACTCAAGAAACCCACAACATCACTGTTTCCCCTACAGAAAAAGCCCAATAGACATGGTGTTACTAGGATTCAAGTTTCCTTCTCATTGCAGGACCTTAAAAAAATAAAATGAGCCCCAGGCAAGTTCTGTGATAACCCCGATACATATATAGAGTCTTTCCAAAATTTAACCGAAGTGTTTAATGTTACGTGGAGAGATGCTATGCTGCTTTTAAGCCAAACCCTAACTGTTAAGAAACAGGCAGGCTTACGGGCAGCAAAAAAAACTGAAAAACAAACAGTAGTTTTCCTATAGCCAGTCAGAAAAGAAACTCAGTCGAAAGGGGAAAATAAAGTGACAGAATCCCCATTTGCAATAAGAATAAAAACAAAGCCCCTTAAATATCCTAATTGGAGCCCTTGTGATCCTATAGAGAAGTGGAAAATAAAAGACTGTCTGATGTGCATATTAGAAAGCTTGCAAAGAACCATAATCAAGCATGTTAATTACTCTAACCTGTCCTTGTTAAATCAGAAACCAGATAAAATCCCAAGGACATTTTGAAAAGACTGAGAAAAACTTTAGGAAAACACACCTCCCTGTGTTCCAATTCAATAAAAAAGGTTTATTACTTAGGCAGACTCTAATATCAGAAGGAAGTTGCTAAAACAGGCCCTGTTCAAACATCTTTCTAGGTTTTCTTATCCTCAAGTTGAAACTTTGCAGTATTTAAATAACACTGTTCTCTGTGCCCCAACTGAGGAGGTCTCAGGAAGGCACTAAGGTTTTCCTCAATTTTTTAGCTGAAAGGAAATATAGGCTCTCAAAATTTAAAGCTCAGCTCTGTCAAAATGCAGTAAAGTAGATAGGTGTAGTCAGAAGGTACCAGAACACCAGGTAAGGAAAGAATTAAACTCACACCAGGTAAGGAAAGAATTAAACTCATTTTCTCCATTGCCTTTCCCAAAACTCTTAAACAGTTGGAGGGGTCTTAGACATTACTGGTTTTTGCAAACTCTGGGCACCTAGGAATGGTGAAATAGCTAATCTTTTCTACCATCATATTAAAAAAACCCTGAAGCACCTAAAACTCACTTGCTAACTTGGGAACCTAATACTAAAAAGCCTTTAACCAACTGAAGCCAGTCTTACTTAAAGCACCAACCCTCAGTTCTTTCATAACAAAGGAATTTAATCTCTATGTATCAAAAACGAAGTGAATGACCATGGGAGTTTTAACTAAGGCTCAAGGTCCAGCTAAACAACCAATGGGTTATCAAAGCAAGAAACTTGACTTGATGGATAGAAGATGGCCAGCCTGCCTCTGAGCAGTTTTAGTGGTGGCTTGTTGGTACCAAAGGCCATGAAGCTAACAATGGGAAATAACTGTTTGCATTCCCACATTGGACTGCTGTCCTCTAAGGGAAGCCTCTGGCTAATAATCACCTCTTCAAATATCAAGCTTTGTTGCTAAAGTTATCTGCATTCCAGTTGAAAACCTGCCCTTGCCTGAACTCAGACACTTTCTCCCAGAGGAAACTAAGAAGCCTAAACAGGATTGTAAACAGGTAGTGGTGTAAACTGGTAAAGGAAATAATAAGAATCACTGTTTATATACTCTGTAAAGTTTTGATTAATTAAAAAAACCTTTTTTCAAGTGCACTTGCCTAAATGAAAAGTGAATATCCAACCTATCAATATATTCAAAAAGCCTTTCTATTTTTATCTTTAAAAAACCTGTTTTCCTGGAAGAGGATTTTTTTTTCTCACTTAATTACTTTTCTCCACTTTTATTTGTCACTGTTGATGCAAGCATAGAAGGCCCTAAAATAACGTCTGGAGGCCTGGGACTCCTCAAGAAAACAAAAAAGCCACCACAAATTACATTTTAAAAGAAATTTGGCTTTTTATTTATTTATTTTTTTTTATGAAAGCCCTAGAATTAAAAGTAAATAAGTCCTCTCAAAATATGTCTTTTTCTTCTAGGTATGCTTGCTTATTAGGCCCTGGAAACCGTATTCCTAGCCCTGTTCTTTTTTTTTTTTTTTAATTGGGGCAGAGTCTCACTCTGTCACCGAGGCTGGAATGCAATGGTGCAATCTTGGATAACTGCAACCTCTGCCTCCTGGGTTCAAGCAATTCTTCTGCCTCAACCTCCCAAGTAGCTGGGATTACAGGCATCTGCCACCATGCCCAGCTAATTTTTTTTTTTTTTTTGTATTTTTAGTAGAGATGGGGTTTCACCGTGTTTGCCAGGATGGTCTCGATCTCCTGACCTCGTGATCCACCCGCCTCGGCCTCCCAAAGTGCTGGGATTACAGGCAGAGCCACCATACCTGGCTCCTAGCCCTGTTCATAAAGGTCCTCAACCAGAGACCAATAATCCAATTAGAAAATTGGCAAACAAAAAATCTTATAGTTACTGATCTTCTTCTGTCAGTCTAGATGGTTATATACGTGTTTTATGTGATGTCTATAATAAAACCCTCTAATTAATTGGTCTACAAATAAGCACTTAGATAAAATATTAAGACAAAATTAAAGGCTCTAATGCCTCTTGGTTCATGTAACTTTAAGAAATAAAAACATTCTTGTAGAATACAAATATCTTACAAATGTAAATAGGTGGTCTAAATTATGCAGGTCAAATAGTAGGTTTACTAAATGTTTTAATGTTGTAAACTGCTTCTTTAGCCTTTAAGAACTGTCAACCTGCCAGTTTCACAATTAGTAAGGCCTGGTGACATATAAAACTAACCATGCCTCTAACTGTACTGGTAGAAGTCAGACTTTATCTGCTCCTAGCACATAATTAAAACAACTTACCAGATTTTACATTAATGTTAAAATTATGAAAAGCTACCATTATAACATGTAATTGAGACTACTAAAAATGTATTTGCAAGCAATGTGTGTAAAAACAGTAAAATTTTTTAATAAAAAATTATAAGGTACAAAATTCTACATTTTTCCCTAGGAATAAAAGATTGTCTTAAATTAAATAAAGTGAAATTTTTAAGCAAATTTTAAAAATACCATATAAATTAATTTTATGAAAGAAAACACTGTGTAAACATATTAGCTAAATTCAAAGGAATATCATATGATTTTTCTTTAAGGGTTTAAATGAAAGCACAACAAGGTTTTCTTAAGATGCTAATCTGCTCTATATCAAAAATTCTAGAAGATTATAAAAGATTTGTAAAAATCAGAAATCCATTCCAAGATGGCCGAATAGGAAAAACTCTGGTCTGCAGCTCCCAGCGTGATTGAGGCAGAAGACGGGTGATTTCTGCATTTCCAACTGAGGTACCTGGCTGATCTAATTGGGACTTGTTGGACAGTGGGAGCAGCCCATGGAGGGTAAGCCAAAGCAGGGCAGGGTGTCGCTTCACCCAGGAAGCACAAGGGGTTGGGGACTTTCCCTTTCCTAGCCAGGGGAAACCGGGACAGACTGTACATGGAAAAGCAGGACACTCCTGCCCAAATACTGTGCTTTTCTCAAGGTCTTAGCAACCAGCAGACAATGAGATTCTCTCCCATGCCTGGCTCGGTGGGTCCCATGCCCACAAAGCCTTGCCCACTGCTAGCACAGGAGTCTGAGATCAAACGGCAAGCTGGCAGCCTGGTTGGGGGAGGTGTGTCCACCATTGCTGAGGCTTGAGTAGCTAAAGAAAGTGGCTGGGAAGCTCGAACCAGGCAGAGCCCACTGTAGCTCAGCAAGACCTACTGCCTCTATAGACTTCACATTTGTGGGCAGGGCATAGATAAACAAAAGGCAGCAGACAACTTCTGCAGACTTAAACATGCCTGCCTGATAGCTATGAAGAGAGCAGTGCTTCTCCAAGGATGGCATTTGAGCTCTGAGAATGGACAGACTGCCTCCTCAAGTTGATCCCTGATACCCTTGTAGCCTAACTGGGAGACACTTCCCAGTAGCGGATGACAGACATCTCATATAGGTGGGTGCTCCTCTGGGATGAAGCTTCCAGAGGAAGGATCGAGCAGCAATATTTGCTGTTCTGCCATAATTGCCATTCTGCAGCTTCCACTGGTGATACCCAGGCAAATAGGGTCTGGAGTGGATCTCCAGCAAATTCCAACAGACCTGCAACTGAAGGACCTGACTGTTAGAAAGAAAACTAACAAACAGAAAGGAATAGAAGCAACATGAACAAAAAGGACATATACACCAAAACCCCTTCTGTAGGTCACCAACATCAAAGACTAAAGGTAGATAAAACCACAAAGATGGGGAGAAACTAGAGCAGAAAAGCTGAAAATTCTAAAAACCAGGGCGCCTCTTCTCCTCCAAAGGATCACAGCTCCTCACCAGCAATGGAACAAAGCTGAATGGAGAATGACTCTGATGAGTTGATAGAAGTAGGCTTCAGAAGGTTGGTAATAACAAAGTTCTCAGAGCTAAAAGAGCATGCTCAAACCCATCACAAAGAAGCTGAAAACCTTGAAAAAAGACCTCAAGTGACCTGACGGAGCTGAAAACCATGGCATGAGAACTTCGTGATGCATGCACAAGCTTCAGTAGCTGATTCGATCAAGTGGAAGAAAGGGTATCACTGATTGAAGATCAAATTAATGAAATAAAGTGAGAAGAAAAGGTTAGAGAAAAAAGACTAAAAAGAAACAAATAAAGCCTCCAAGAAATATGGGAGCACACAGATTCATAAAGCAAGTCATCAGAGACCTTCAAAGAGACTTAGACTCCCACACAATAATAATGGGAGACTTTAACACCCCACCGTCAACATCAGACAGATCAATGAGACAGAAAGTTAACAAGGATATCCATGACTTGAACTTAGCTCTGCATCAAGTGGACCTAATAGACATCTACAGAACTCTCCACCCCAAATCAACAGAATATACATTCTTCTCACGTTGCACTTATTCTAAAACTGACCACATAATTGGAAGTAAAGCACTCCTCAGTAAATGTAAAAGAACAGAAATCAAAACAAACTATCTCTCAGACCACAGTGCAATCAAATTAGAATTCAGGATTAAGAAACTCACTCAAAACCACAAGATATGGAAACTGAACAACCTGCTCCTGAATGACTGCTGGGTAAATAACAAAATGAAGGCAGAAATAAAGATTTTATTTGAAACCAATGAGAACAAAGACACAACATACCAGAATCTCTGGGACATATTTAAAGCAGTATGTAGAGAGAAATTTGTAGCACTATACACCCATGGAGAAAGCAGGAAAGATCTAAAATTGACATCCTACAATCAAAATTAAAAGAACTAGAGAAGCAAGAGCAAGCAAATTCAAAAACTAGCAGAGGTGAGAAATAACTAAGATCAGAGCAGAGCTGAAAGAGATGGAGACACAAAAAAACCTTCAAAAAATCAGTGAATCCAGTAGCTGTGTTTTGAAAAGATCAATAAAATTTATAGATCTATAAAGAAAAAAAGAGAGAAGAATCAAACAGATGCAATAAAAAATGATAAAGAGGATATCACCACCAATCCCACAGAAATAAAAACTACCATCAGAGAACACTATAAACACTTCTATGCAAATAAACTAGAAATCTAGAAGAAATGGATAAATTCCTGGACATATACACCCTCCCAAGACTAAACCAGGAAGAAGTTGAATCTCTGAGTAGACCAATAACACGTTCTGAAATTGAGGCAATAATAGCCTACCAACCAAAAAAAGTCCAGGACCAGATGGATGCACAGCTGAAATCTACCAGAGATACAAAGAGGAGATGGTACCATTCCTTCTGAAACTATTCCAATCAATAGAAAAAGAGGGAAGCCTCCCTAACTCATTTTATGAGGCCAGTATCATCCTGATACCAAAGCTTGGCAGAGACACACACACACAAAAAGAGAATTTTAAAACAATAACCCTGATAAACATTGATGCAAAAATACTCAATAAAACACTGGCAAACCAAATCCGGCAGCACATCAAAAAGCTTATCCACCACAATCAAGCTGGCTTCATCCGTGGGATGCAAGGCTGGTTCAACATATGCAAATCAATAAACGTAATCCATCACATAAACACATAAACCACATGATTATCGACAAAAATGACAAAAACCACATGATTATCTCAATAGATGCAGCAAAGGCCTTCAAAAAAATTCAACACTGCTTCATGCTAAAAACTCTCAGTAAACTAGGTATTGATTGAATGTTTCTCAAAATAATAAGAGCCATTTATGACAAACCCACAGCCAATATCATACTGAATGGGCAAAAACTGGAAGCATTCCCTTTGAAAACTGGCACAAGACAGGGATGCCCTCTCTCACCACTCCTATTCAACATAATGTTGAACGTTCTGGCCAGGTCAATCAGGAAAGAGAAAGAAATAAAGTGTATTCAATTAAGAAAAGAGGAAGTCAAATTGTCCCTGTTCACAGATGACACGATTGTATATTTAGAAAACCCCATCGTCCCAGCCCAAAATCTCCTTAAGCTGATAAGCAACTTCAGCAAAGTCTCAGGATACGAAATCAATGTGCAAAATCACAAGCATTCCTATACACCAATAACGAACAAACAGGAACCCAAATCATCAGTAAACTCCCATTCACAATTGCTACAAATAGAATAAAATACCCAGGAATACAACTGCCAAGGAATGTGAAGGACCTCTTCAAGGATAACTACAAACCACTGCTCAACAAAACAAAAGAGGACACAAACAAATGGAAGAACATTCCATGCTCATGGATAGGAAGAATCAATATTGTGAAAATGGCCATACTGCTCAAGGTAATTTATAGATTCAATGCCATCCCAATCAAGCTACCATTGACTTTCTTCAGAGAATTGAAAAAAACTACTTTAAAGTTCATATGGAACCAAAAAAAGAGCCCATATTGCCAAGACAATCCTAACTATTGGGGTCCGTGCCGGGGGTGGTGGAGAATGAACAGACACAAAAGACAAAGACAAACAGAGAACATGGCGGCCGCACTCAGAGCCTCTACCTCACTTTATTTATATTCCATAAACCTCACGTCAGCAGAAAGAACACAATGCAAAACAAACTTTCTTTACCCAGATGTAACCTTTTACTCAGTTCCTTGTCTTTATGCTCTTATCTGCCCGCCTTCTTGGCGCCTACGGGAGTTCATTAAAAGTTCTATTGGAGAGACTGTCCTTGAGCCCTATCTATTCTTAGCATACTGTTTTCAAAGGCCCCTGCATTTCCCCCTTTTTGCTTTGCCTCAATCCTAAAAAGGTAGCCCATATTTGTTTCTGTGTTTTTTTTGTTTTTGGAGGTGACAGAGGGAGCATCGAATCACCAAGAGAAGTAGACCCAATCCGAGTGTCCAAAGCAATATACTTTCAGAGATTGTAGAAATCCATGTTTTAACTCATTTTATGAGGCCAGTATCATCCTGATACTGGGTTCCATGGGTTAAAGGCAGCAAGGCATTGACCCAGCTCCTGTAGGGTTGTGGTTCCGGACAACACATGTAATTGTTGTTGAAATGCTTCGGAAATGTTCTGAGTGAGCTCTTGGATGTCTAAACTAATATTTTTATGGCCTATTAATAATTTTCGGATTTTCGTCCAATTCTGAGAGATATTAAAAGGCACAGGCGTTATACAAAATTGAGTGGAGTTCCAATCACATTGTAATGTTATCCGAGTACTGAGGACAGTGAGCTGATCTCCAAGACATGTCAATGCTTGCTCCATGTTGTCTAATCTTTCAGCAAGTTGAGAATCAATGTTTCGTTGTTGAAGCCATAACCCGTGAGATTGTTCGTGCCATTGCTGCACAAATTCAGCATTTTGTATGTTTTGATGAAGAGCGAGCCCTGCTACGGCCGCAGTGGAGGCGATGGCGACAAGGCTCATCACCGAGGCAATTATAAGTCCAAGGGCACGGCGGGCTCGCTGGAGAGAAGTCCAAATATAAGTCTCAAGAGGTGATGCCCCCCACGGTCGCATAAGGTTAACAGGTAGCCAAATTTCTTTACGAGCCCTGAGGATATAAATATCTCTAGTAAAGTTGTGTCACCAGGAATGATTGAGGCAAGACAAAAATGTACACGTATCTGTATAATTAACAATCTCCATATTATTATCTCATGTCAAATTCTCCACTAATAATAGGTAGGGCTTATGGACACAAGCAATAATATATCAGGAGGTATTCCAATATAACTGAATATGAAAGGAGTTATTTGGGTTAGAAAGATTAAGGGACATATTCCCCACAAAAGTGCTAATGGCATCGCCTGCAGCTAACAACTTCCAAAGATGACTCTGTACTTGTAAAGAGTGTCTAAGATGAGGCATAGGTGGTGACAGGCCTCCTTCACGCCATACCAAGGTTTCATTACCATCAGCGGCAATACTTTTATTTACCTGGTGCCATTTCAAAGGTATGTGACTAAATTTTGTTTGAAAATCACCGTGCACACTCCAATCAGTTATTTGCATCCCATTGTATTCTAATAAAATCTGGGGTTTAGTTTCCCGACATTGTTGCCACTCCAGCACCTCAATATTAGGGGAAAAACCTCTGGGTTAGGACAAAAAGGTAAAGAACTAGGAATAGTCTCATTACTATATACAGTATGATTATACTGAAAGCTTCTAGTTACAATAATAACAGTATTAGCAGCCACATGACTATGATTATAGCGAACAGCCCAGGCTTCATGCGATTTTCAGAGACAATGAGGACTATTTTCCATGCATATTGGAAGTCCTTCCACTCCAAATTGGTATATGTTGTTTATGATTCCCGTTTCCCATTCTGTGTTGTCCTTGTCTATATAGGGGGACGGCATCCAAGTAGTGTCATTGGTGAAAACCTTAATTTCCGCCTCTCCCCAGGTGACTCCCTGATACAAGGGTGGAAAGGGAATATAAGTCCAATATTCATACAAAGCCTCACTAAGGGAAATAAGTCCCCCACCGAGGCACATCCAACAAAGGAAGAAATGCATGCTGAATCCAGTTTTCTTTTCAACAGGGTTTGAATCGTCTTGTAGGAAACCACTCAGGCCCGCTCCCTGTAAGGACAAGAGCATAGCCCCATCCCTGTTTTAGAACTTGCCCTTGAACATACTTACCTTCTTCATTAGGATGCCAAACCCTTAAATTGTCAGCGGGGACTATCACCGAGGGAGGTGAGGAAAGATGGGTTACGGCAGCGGAGTTTTGCAATTGTCTCCATTGATTCAAAAAATTTAAGGTAAAAAGAACCTTCAGAATCTGGTTTCTGGGGGACTCATTTCCCCCTTTTTGTTTTTGCAGTTGAGTTTTTAAGGTTAAATTTGTGCGCAATGATGGCTTGACCTTGACTGTTGCCCGGGATACCGGTGATGTGTTGAATATTGTATTGCTGTAAGAAAACTTGCAATTTATGAGAGACATAGGCAGGGGCATTATCAGTTTTAAGTATAAGAGGAATGCCCATGATGGCGAAACAAGCTAAGAGATGTGTAATAACAGAATCAGCTTTCTCAGATGGCAACGGAGTGGCCCATTGAAAATGAGAAATGGTATTAATGGTATGATGAACATAATTTAATTGTCTAAAAGAAGGGACATGTGTGACATCCATTTGCCAAATCTGATTAATTTGAGTATCTCGTGGATTAACCCCAGAATGGAAGGATGGAATGCTCAAAGGAGCACAGGAAGGACAAGCTCGAATAAGAGAACGAGCTTGTTTACGAGTTAAATGAAACCATCATTGAAGGCCAGAACTATTAGTGTGATGTAGAGCATGTTCTTGTTCTGCAGCCTGCAGGTGGCCAATTAAAAGTGAATCAATTTGAGTATTACCATGAACTAATGATCTAGGAAGTTGAGAATGAGAATGAAGATGAGTGATGAATAAAGGAGCTCGACGTTGGCTCAAAGTAGAGGATAACAAAGAAAAGAGTTTTTGAAGAGAAGAAGTAGCACAAAGAGATAAAGTGGCCTGAGAAATATAAGAAGTAACATAAACGGCGTGTTGAGAATCACTAACAATATTACAACTAGTAGTAGGGAAATCAAGTAAGACCATGAGAATAGCAAACAATTCTCCCTGTTGCACTAAGGGATAAGGATAAACTATAACTCGAGATTGATGAACACTCCAATATCCAGCCTTACCATTGCTATTAGCATCAGTAAAAAAGGTAGGACCTTGAACAGGATATACAGAAATTGGTGAGAAAGGCAACACAGAATGTTGCCTAAAAAATGAAAAGATCGGAGACTTAGGATATTGGGTAGAAAATTGTCCAACAAAGGAAGCGCAAGCAACTTGCCAAGAATCAGAAGTTGCCAGAAGATAAGTGATCTGACTATGAGTGAATTGAGAAATAATTAAGGAAGGATCTCCTCCCCAAAGTTGTCGACAACGATGTCGTCCTTTGATGATCAGTTCAGCTAAACGGTCGACATAAGTAGTCAAGCGTTTAGATGTTTTATTGGACAAAAAGATCCATTCTAGCAGCCGATTGGTTTGATGAATCATTCCTGTAGGAGAAAGTAAAGTATGAAATAAACAAAGGGAAAGGGGAACGTCGGGAAGGATATAATGTAAATGGGCCTTTTGAAGTTGCTCTTCTACAAGCTGGAGTTCCTGTAAAGCCAAAGGAGTTAAATGACGTGAGCTGTCCAAGTGACTGTCTCCTTCTAGAATAGAAAAAAGATGCTGTAACTGATATGTTGGTATTCCTAAAACAGGACACATCCAATTAATGTCTCCTAAAAGCTTTTGAAAATCATTTAATGTTTTTAAATGATCACGTCGAATTTGAACTTTTGGGGGTCGAATATTTCATGCTTTCAAGGTATAACCTAAATATTGAATAGGAAAATCTACTTGAATTTTTTCTGGGGCAACATTAAGTGAGTAGAAAGAAAGCTGAGTTTGTAATGATGCAAAAGCATCTTGCTGCTTTTCTCTGGTGGGTGCAGCAAGAAGAATGTCACCTATATAATGATATAAAAGAACAGAAGGATGACGCTTTCGAACAGGATCCAAGGCCCGATGGACAAATTTTTGACACAAGGTAGGGCTGTTTAACATACCTTGAGGTAAAACTTTCCATTGGTATTGAGAAAGTGGCTGAGAATTATTAAAAACAGGGACAGAGAAGGCAAAACGCTCACAATCCTTTTGATCTAAAGGAATAGAAAAAAAAACAATCCTCTAAATCAATAACCATGAGCCCCCAATCTTGAGGAATTATAGAAGGATTAGGAAGGCCAGGTTGTAAGGATCCCATGGGTTGAATACATGCATTAATAGCACGAAGATCTGTTAATAATCTCCATTTACCGTTCTTTTTCTTTATCACAAAAACAGGGGAGTTCCATGGAGAAGTACTAGGCTCTAGATGACCTAAGGATAATTGTTCCTGAACTAAGTTTTCCAAGGCCTCAAGCTTCTCACGTGTTAAAGGCCACTGTTCAACCCATACAGGAATATTAGTTTTCCACTTTAAGGGAAGGGCTTGAGGCTGCTGAACAGTGGCTACATGTTTAAAGACTTTTTAAGGGGATTGTAGCCCATGTGGAACATCATATTCTTGGCAGAATTAGAAACATGAGGAATAGAAACAAAAGCTCCAAATTGTTGCAATAAATCTCGCCCCCATAAATTTAGGGCAATAGGAACAATATAAAATTGAACTTGGGCCATTTGGCCATCCGGCCCTCGACAACTCAAGGATTGAGAACTTTGATACACCTCTGAGGCGGCATTGTAAAGGCCATTGGTCGGAGGCAATAATGGAAACGTTAGCTCCTGTATCAACCAAGCCCTGAAAAATTTGTCCTCTACTTCGAGAGGAAACAAGGGTTTTTGTTGGGTTACTAAAGTTTCCCAAAAAATATGTTTACCCGTGCTTCCAAAACCTCCAGTTCTTTCTTGCCTCCGTGAAGGAAACTGAAAATAGGGTAGTAAAAGGAGTTGTGCAATCCGTTGCCCCTCTTTAAGGGATATGGGTTTATGAGCCTGTGCCATAATTTGAATTTCCCCTTTATAATCAGAATCTATAACACCCAAATGAATTTGTAAACCCTTTAGAATACTACTACTATGTCTTATAAGCAATCCAACAGTATGTGGAGGTAATGGCCCAAAAACACCTGTAGGCAATTTAACAACTCCCATTTCTGGGGTGAGTTCGACGGTCTGCAAAATTGACACATCAGCAGCAGTGCTACCAGAAGTAGCAGAGAAAAGTTGAGTTAGTGAAAATTGGGGGTTAACATTGACTGATTGGCCTGCTGATGCTGGACCCCCGAGCTGATTGGAAATTGCAAATGAAGAGGGCTTGTATTGTTGCTGGGGCCCCAAGCTGAAGGGCCCCTCTGCAAGGTTCCCGATCCGGAGGTTAGAGGGTTACCATATTTGTCCACTTTAGAGTGACATTGATTAGTCCAGTGTCGCCCTTTGCCGCAACAACGACAGGGCTCAGTGGGAAGCCTTTTAGATCCTATTTTGGGGGAGTCATTCTTACTAGATAACTTACGACAATCCTTTTTAAAATGACCAGTCTTTCCACATTGAAAGCAAACCCCCTTTTTTCCCATGAGTGCCTTAGATAGAGCTCCAGCAAACAATTGTGTGTTATAGGCAGCCCCTCCCACTCCGGCACAGACTCTAATAAAATCTTCTATTTGTAAGTTTCCAGCAGCCTTTAGAGGGCGCAACAACCTTTGACATTCTTGATTAGCATTCTCGAAAGCTAATGTGGTTATCAGGATTTTGCCTGCTGCCCCATTACCCACAGTCTTCATTACAGCATCTCGGAGCCGAGCAACAAAATCAGGATAAGGTTCATTAGCACCCTGCAAAATCTTAACGAAAGACAAAGCAGTTTTTCCCAATGGTTCTACTTTACACCAAGCTTTTAAAAAAATGTCCTTTAACTTGTGATAATGCTATGTCATCGAGCCCAGATTGAGCCGCTACGGTAGCAAACTGACCAGTACCTGTTCATTGCTCCTCTGTTGGTCCTGGAGGATTTTTAGCGGCATTGCGGCGGGCCTGTTCTTTGGCATCTTCCAGCCACCAACTGCGTAACTGGAGCCACTGAGAGCGGTCCAAAACAGCCTTCCCCAAAGTCTCCCAATCAAGAGGCAAAAACAAATTCTCAGAGGAGAAAGAATCTAAAAGCCCCATGACAAAAGGAGATTGAGGGCCATAATTAGCAACAGCTGCCTCCATTTCTTTAAGGAACTTAAATTGAAGGACATTATACTGCACATTCACACCTCCTTGAGGAAATTGATCATTAAGGCCAAAAGGTTGCCTAGTAATGGGAAACAATTGTAGAGGATCCTCATCCTCTTGAGAATCCAATACCTCAATTACAGCTTTAGCAGTAGAAGCAGGGACAGTAAAAACCGTGCCTGAACGAGGCAGCATTTCCACCGGCGGTGGTGGTGGTGGAAAACTATCCTCCTCCTCCGCCTTGGGTGCTGATGGGGGTGGATGAGCCATGGGAAAAGTAAAAACAGGAGTGGGTGGAGGAGAAGGGTGAGGGGGAGATAACTGCAATTTTAAAATTTGTTGTAACAATTGAACAACGGGCTGAAGCTCCTTTTGAATTCCTGATTCCCTTTCCTGAGACACATCATTATACAAAGAACCTTCCCCATCAGTTACAGGATTATCTAAAGGAGAGGAAATGGCTATTGGAGACTTCAAAGATTCCTCATCTCCACCTTCCCCTTTTTCAGAGTCTGTCTCTAAGAGCTCCAAAGCCTGAGTAATAGAGGCACAGAGGGCCCACAAAGGTGCCGACATTACATCGCCACGCTGATGCGCTTGACGAAGGGTTTTAACAACCTGTTGCCAATCTCGTTTATTTAATTGCACTTTAGTTTGATATTGAAACCAATAGCAATGTTGTTCCACATGAGCAAACAATTTGCGTAAAGTTCTCTCTTTGGTATCAACTCCAATTGAAAGTAAAAGCCCTTGTAATAATCTTAAATATTCTGAGGCCAAGGAACTGGAATTCCCCATAATGAAAGCTTAAGAAGGTTCCCCTTAACAATATCCGGGCTTTACCCGGTCCTAGGGGGTTCCCCTTCTTGTTCTCCCCTACTCACCCGTGCGAACCCTGCTCGCTGCGCCACTTATTGGGGTCCGTGCCGGGGGTGGTGGAGAATGAACAGACACAAAAGACAAAGACAAACAGAGAACATGGCGGCTGCACTCAGAGCCTCTGCCTCACTTTATTTATATTCCATAAACCTCACGTCAGCAGAAAGAACACAATGCAAAACAAACTTTCTTTACCCAGATGTAACCTTTTACTCAGTTCCTTGTCTTTATGCTCTTATCTGCCCGCCTTCTTGGCGCCTACGGGAGTTCATTAAAAGTTCAATTGGAGAGACTGTCCTTGAGCCCTATCTATTCTTAGCATACTGTTTTCAAAGGCCCCTGTACCTAACCAAAAAGAAGAAAGCTGGAGGTATCACGCTACCTGACTTCAAACTATACTACAAGGCTACAATAACCGAAACAGCATGGCACTGGTACCAAACAGATATATAGACCAATGGAGCAGAACAGAGGCCTCAGAAATAACACCACACATCTACAATCATCTGATCTTTGACAAACCTGACAAAAACAAGAAATGGGGAAAGGATTCCTTCTTTAATAAATTGTGTTGGGAAAACTGGCTAGCCACATGTAGAAAGCTGAAAGCAGATCCCTTCCTTACACCTTACATAAAAATTAACTCAAGGTGAATTAAGGAGTTAAATGTTAGACCTAAAACCATAAAAACCCTAGAAGAAAACCTTGGCAATACCATTCAGGACATAGGCATGGTCAAGGACTTCATGACTAAAACACCAAAAGCAATGGCAGCAAAAGCCAAAATGGAAAAATGGGATCTAATAAACTAAAGAGCTTCTGCATGGGAAAAGAAACTGTCATCAGAGTGAAAAGGCAACCTACAGAATGGGAGAAAATGTTGGCAATCTACCCATCTGACAAAGGGCTAATATCCAGAATCTTCAAAGAACTCTAACAAATTTACAAGAAAAAAAACAACCCCATCAAAAAGTGAGCAGAGGATATGAACAGACATTTCTCAAAAGAAGATATTTATGCAGCCAACAGACACATGAAAAAATGCTCATCATCACTTGTCATCAAAGAAATGCAAATCAAAACCACAATGAGATACCATCTCATGCCAACTAGAATGGTGATCATTAAAAAGTCAGGAAACAACAAATGCTGCAGAGGATGTGGAGAAATAGAAATACTTTTACACTGTTGGTGGGAGTGTAAATTAGTTCAACCATTGTGGAAGACATTGTGGTGATTCCCCAAGGATCTAGAACTAGAAATACCATTTGACCCAGCAATCCCATTACTGGGTGTGTACCCAAAGGATTATAAATCATGCTAATATAAAGACACACGCACACACATGTTTATTGTGGCATTATTCACAATAACAAAGACTGGGAACCAACCTAAATGTCCATCAATGATAGACTGGATTAATAAAATATGGCACATATATACCATGGAATACTATCCAGCCATAAAAAAGGATGAGTTCGTGTTCTTTGCAGGGACATGGATGAAGCTGGAAACTATCATTCTCAGCAAGCTAGCACAAACACAGAAAACCAAACTCCACATGTTCCCACTCATAGGTGGGACCTGAACAATGAGAACACTTGGACACAGGGTGGGGAACATCACACACTGAGGCCTGTTGGGGGGTGGGGCCCTGGGGAAGAGAGAGCATTAGGAGAAATACCTAATGTAAATGACCAGTTGGTAGGTGCAGCAAACCAACATGTCACATGTACACCTATGTATCAAACCTGCATGTTGTGCACATGTACCCTAAAGTATAATAATAATAATAATAATAATAATAATAAAGATGTGTAAAAATCTCACTTCGTGGTCAAACTGGTTAAGATTAAATATAATTGTCTATAATTTCATTAAAATTGGGGTTAACATTAATAGTAAACTAATACAAGGGTAAAATTTGGCTTTCTCTTTTTAACAGGATTTTTATGTAATAGTAAGGGCTAATAAAAGGTTTTTGCTTTTTCAAATTTTTAATTCTTCATGTTGGCAAAACAAATAACTTGTGGTAATCTGAAATTCTATTCCATAAGATTAACTGTTTTAGACCTCTAACATCTTTAACAAGCTCCCCAAAGTCAAACTTCAGTCTCAAGGTTGTCTTTTCTGATTACTGACTTTTTGCTGCTACAAAGAGTCCCTAAAGCATTAAAAAGAAAGGCAAACAGAATTACTTAATATGTTTAGGAACATGGGATTGTCAAAATGATGTCTTTTTTTTTTCAGTTTATATTTGAGTGTATAATATTAACATTTGTTCCAAAACCATACGGGGTGTCCAAGGTTCTAATGTCTAAATATGTGCTTCAATCAAAATTAACGTTGTTATGTTGGGTCATTGTAAACTGCAGATAACCAAATTTTTTTGTCAATCATGTTTCTCACTGTAACCCTGGACATTTTGTCGTTGGCAGACAATTTTCTTGTTTTAATCCTCTTAAAAAATGGCTTCTAATCAGCTGTGGAACTTTAACAGGTGCTCTCAAATGCGGGCTTCTGATAAGAGATAAAAGTACAGAACTCATAAAAAGCGAAAATGTTTATGGATATCAAGCAGAACAAAGTTAATAGAATAGATTTAGTTAATAGAAAACTAAAGCAATGTTTTTAACTGTCGCTTAAAACATTGCTAATTCTTATTTTGTTTTTCAGAGTCAGAACTCTCTCAAAAGTTTTAAACAATTGAGCAAGGTGTACTGCTGTAAACATAATTTGGACCCTGTCTGTTTCTCTTTGCCTGGTTCTGCTAAAAATCAAAAACTAGTTCTAAGTATTCTTAACTTACAATATAGTTATTTGCAGCAGTGAAACAAAAATCAATTTTCTTTTCTTTCCTTTTTTTTTTTTTTTTTTTTTTGAGACATAGTCTTGCTGTCTGTGGCTGGCATGCAGTGGCAAAATCTCAGCTCACTGCAACCTTGTATCCCGGGTTCAAGTGAGTCTCCTGCTTCAGTCTTCTGAGTAGCTGGGACTACAGGCGTGCAACACCACGGCCAGCTAATTGTTATATTTTTAGTATAGATGGTGTTTCACCATGTTGGCCACGATGGTCTGAATCTCTTGACTTCCTGATCTTCCCACCTCAGTCTCTGAGAGTGCTGGGATGACAGGCATGAGCCACCACGCCCAGCTAAAAAATCCATTTTCTTACACAATGAAACACAATAGAAAAATGCTAGCTGTTTCACCAAGGCTTTAACTGGAAGGGTGTGTTTTCCTTTAAGAAATCAAGTTTAAGTTGCAAAGCCAGTAACAGTCTCTTGGGAAAGCTGGTCTCATACCTTGTCTACACAGTCCTCATACAGAGTTCCTGGCCTGTGGTGAGTAAAACATGTCACTTTCTAACAGACTCAGAAACACTATGCTCTTGGAACCTCAAAAAATACAGAAGTTTACCCAACTCAGGTATTTATCCATGGCTTGGCCCAGGTTAAAAAAGTCCTATCTAAGATTTCTTTTGGAACAGAGTTTCACCAAAGCCTATCAAAAAGGCCTATGTAGGGGTAGTTATTCTTGCTGTACTATGATCAAATAGTCAGGCCAAGTATAATGCTAAAGTCTATTTTGCAAACAATTCAGTCTATTCTGAGTTGTTTTTAACAAAATAACATCTTAAAAAAAAATTATCTTTCAAAACTTACCATACATTTCTTATGAACTTCTAGTCTCATTCATTGTTTTAAAGTTTTTGATGATATTTTAAACTAACCCTGCTTATTCCTATAAGCCAACCAGTGATCTCTGCCTGCAACTCAGAAAAAATAGAAAGGGATGGGTAATGTGAAAATCTAAATCAATATTCTAGTTCTAATCAAGTATTCTGCAAATCCTGCTGGGTGATGAAAATAAATAAGGTGCCAATAACCCAGAGGCTTCTTTTATCAGAAAGTAAGATAAAAGGAGCTAACCAAAGCCAAGTCTTATGCACCCAAATCTTAGCAAACATAAGTATAGCTACCAGTTATCGGGGTGTGTCAGCAGTCTCAACATTTTTAGGCTTTTCCTACCCTCCTTGTTTCATTTCAATGTATGTCTTCTGGTAAATCAGATTGTTTCTTTTTCCCTAAAAACTACCAAGCTCCAAGTGGTAATGCAAATGGAATGACGCATAAACACATGTTTCTTCTGAGACACTTAAACCAGCCCTAGAAGAAATTCTAACTGTTGTTTTCTACACAGCACCACTCTCCACTGAGGCATAGCCAAAGATATCAATGCCTATTCTCCCTAACAGCAGTTAGGGTCTCCACTCCTGAGAGGGGACTGAGAGGGATTAGCTAGCTAGCCTAAGGCAGACAGCAAGGGAAGGGTCCCTGGAGAACCCCTAACCCATGAGTCAGTGCCTCATAATCACATACCCACCAAGTCAGGCATAATGGCACACACCTGCAATCCCAGTGACTCAGGAAGCATGAGAATTGCTTGATCCTCGGAGGTGGAGGTTGCAGTGAACTGGGATCACACCATTGCACTCCACCCTGGGTAACAGAGTGAAAGTCAGTCTCAAGAAAAAAAAATCACCTTTTATCAATATTTTAATTGTTTTATGTCTGAATACTTAAGCATCAAGGACAGGACATTGAATGATGATAAGGGATATTTAAATTTATAAAGTAAAAAATGATCATCAGAGTCTAATAATTGATAAATACAACAAATAATTCTTCATAGAATTATTCTGAGTATGTTTGACAAACAAGAAGGTGGCATAGGACCTTCTTGTCCTACTCATGTGAAGAGTTCTTCTCTCTCACTTTAGTCTCAATTCCCTACCTTAGAGCTAGCACATACTCACCTACAAAGAATAAGAAAAGTTAACTTATTTTCTTAGAAGGTTGTGATTCACATTTTATTCTATTACATCTTTTCTGCATTGCTGTTATAATACTGTTGAAATGCACCCTCTTTCACCAGAATACTTTTCTGAATCTGAATAGACTGACACTGGAGAAGATTAGCTCAACACACTCACTTGAACGATCCCTTTGCTTTTCAGGCAGTAAAAATACCTTTGAGGAGTGAAAATAAAGTGACTGCGGATTAAGCAGAGAGTCATAAATGGAAAAACATTTGTCAATTGTTTGAAGATTACATTGCATGGTCTACAACTTAAAATATAAAATGGGGTTCCAAGATGGCCGAATAGGAACAGCTCTAGCCTCCAGCTCCTAGCGTGAGTGACACAGAAGACAGGTGATTTCTGCATTTCCAACTGAGGTACTGGGTTCATCTCACTGAGGCGTGTGGGACAGTGGGTGCAGGACAGTGGGTGCAGCCCACCAAGCGAGAGCCAAAGCAGGGTGAGGCATCGTCTCACCCAGGAAGTGCAAGGGGGAAGGGAATTTCCTTCCTGGCCAAAGGAAACTGTGACACACAACACCTGGAAAATCAGGTCACTCCCACCCTAATACTACACTTTATCAAGAGTCTTAGCAAATGGTACACCAGGAGATTATATCCTGTGCTTGGTTCAGAGGGTCCCACGCCCACAGAACCTCCCTCATTGCTAGCACAGCAGTCTGAGATCTAACTGCAAAGTGGCAGCGAGGCTGGGGGAGGGGTACCCGCCATTGCTGAGGCTTGCGTAGGTAAACAAAGCAGCCTGGGAGCTCGAACTGGGTGGAGCCCACTGCATCTCAAGGAGGCCTGCCTGCCTCTGTAGACTCTACCTCTGGGGACAGGTCATAGCCAAACAAAAGGCAGCAGAAACATCTGAAGATTTAAATGTCCCTGTCTGACAGCTTTGAAGAGAGTAGTGGTTCTCCCGGCATGGAGTATGAGATCTGAGAACAGACAGACTGCCTCCTCAAGTGGGTCCCTGACCCCCAAGTAGCCTAACTGGGAGACAACCCCCACCACAGGCAGACAGACACCTGACGCCTCACATGGCCAGGTACCCCTCTAAGATGAAGCTTCCAGAGGAACAATCAGGCAGCAACATTTGCTGCTCAGCAATATTCACTCTTCTGCAGTCTCCGCTGCTGATACCCAGGCAAACAGGGTCTGGAGTGGAGCTCCAGCAAACTCCAAGAGACCTGCAGCTGAGGGTCCTGAATGTTAGAAGGAAAACTAAAAACAGAAAGGACATCCACACCAAAACCCCATCTGCACATCACCATCATCAAAGACCAAAGGTAGATAAAACCACAAAGATGGGGAAAAAACAGAGCAGAAAAGCTGGAAATTCTGAAAATCATGAGTGCCTCTCCCCCTCCAAAGGAATGCAGCTCCTCGCCAGCAACAGAACAAAGCTGTATGGAGAATGACTTTGACAAGTTGAGAGAAGAAGGCTTCAGACAATCAAACTTCTCCGAGCTACAGGACGAAGTTTCAACCCATCTCAAAGAAGCTAAAAAGCTGGAAAAAAGATTTGATGAATGGCTAACTAGAATAACCAATGTAGAGAACTCCTTAAATGATCAGATAGAGCTGAAAGCCATGTCACAAATGCACAAGCTTCAGTATGTGACATATGCACAAGCTTCAGTAACCGATTCTATTGACTGGAAGAAATGGTATCAGTGATTGAGGATCAAATGAATGAAATGAAACGAGAAGTGTAGAGAAAAAAGAGTAAAAGGAAATGAGCAAAGCCTCCAAGAAATATGAGACTATGTGAAAAGACCAAATCTACGTCAGATTGGTGTACTTGAAAGTGATGGGGAGAATGGAACCAAGTTGGGAAACACTGCAGGATATTATCCACGAGAACTTCCCCAACCTAGTAAAGCAGGCCAACATTCAAATTCAGGAAATACAGAGAACACCACAAAGATACTCCTCGAGAAGAGCAACTCCAGACACATAATTGTCAGATTCACCAAAGTCTAAATGAAGGAAAAAATGTTAAGAGCAGCCAGAGAGAAAGGTCGGGTTAGCCACAAAGGGAAGCCCATCAGACTAACAGCAGATCTCTCAGCAGAAACTCTCCAAGCCAGAAGAGAGTGGGGGCCAATATTCAACATTCTTAAACAAAAGAATTTTCAACCCAGAATTTCATAACCAGCCAAACTAAGTTTCACAAGTGAAGGAGAAATAAAATCCTTTACAGACAAGCAAATGCTGAGAGATTTTGTCACTACCAGGCCTGCCCTACAAGAGATCCTGAAGGAAGCACTAAACATGGAAAAGAACAACAGGTACCAACCACTGCAAAAACATGCCAAAATGTAAAGACCATTGATGCTAGGAAGAAACTGCATCACCTAATGAGCAAAATAACCAGCTAATGTCATAATGACAGGATCAAGTTAACACATAACAATATTAACATTAAATGTAAATGGGCTAAATGCTTCAATTAAAATACACAGACTGGCAAATTAGATAAAGAGTCAAGACCCTCAGTTTGCTGTACTCAAGAGACCCATGTCACCTGCAGAGACACACATAGGTTCAAAACAAAGGGATGGAGGAAGATCTACCAAGCAAATGGAAAACAAAAAAAAGGCAGGGGTTGCAATCCTAGTCTCTGATAAAACAGACTTTAAACCAACAAAGATCAAAAGAGACAAAGAAGGCCATTACATAATGGTAAAGGGATCAATTCAACAAGAAGAGCGAATTATCCTAAATATATATGCACCCAATACAGGAGCACCCAGATTCATAAAGCAAGTCCTTAGAGACTTACAAAGAGACTTAGACTCCCACACAATAATAATGGGAGAATTTAACATCCCACTGTCAACATTAGACAGATCAATGAAACAGAAAGTTAACAAGGATATCCAAGAATTGAACTCAGCTCTGCACCAAGTGGACCTAATAGACATCTACAGAACTCTCCACCCCAAATCAACAGAATATACATTCTTCTCAGCACCATATCACATTTATTCCAAAATTGACCACATAGTTGGAAGTAAAGCACTCCTCAGCAAATGGAAAAGAACAGAAAGTATAACAAACTGTCTCTCAGACCACAGTGCAATCAGACTAGAACTCAGGATTAAGAAATTCAATAAAAACCACTCAACTACATGGAAACTGAACAACCTGCTCCTGAATGACTACTGGGTACATAACGAAATGAAGACAGAAATAAAGATGTTCTTTGAAACCAATGAGAACAAAGATACAACATACCAGAATCTCTGGGACACATTTAAAGCAGTGTGTAGAGGGAAATTTATAGCACAAATTCCCATAAGAGAAAGCTGGAAAGATCTAAAATTGACACACTAACATCACAATTAAAAGAATTAGAGAAGCAAGAGCAAACACATTCCAAAGCTAGCAGAAGGCAAGAAATAACTAAGATCAGAGCAGAACTGAAGGAGATAGAGACATAAAAATCCTTCAAAAAAAATCAATGAATCCAGGAGCTGGTTTTTTGAAAAGATCAACAAAATTGATAGACCACTAGCAAGACTAATAAGAAAGAAAAGAGAGAAGAATCAAATAGATGCAATAAAAAATGATAAAGGGGATATCACCACCAATCCCATGGAAATACAAACTACCATCAGACAATACTATAAACACGCCTAAGCAAACAAACTAGAAAACCTTGAAGAAATGGATAAATTCCTGGACACATACACTCTCCCAAGACTAAACCAGGAAGAAGTTGAATCCCTGAAAAGACCAGTAACAGACTCTGAAATTGAGGCAGTAATTAATAGCCTACCAATCAAAAAAAGTCCAGGACCAGACGGATTCACAGCCAAATTCTTCCAGAAGCATAAAATGGTACCATTCCTTCTGAAACTATTCCAATCAATAGAAAAAGAGGGAATCCTCCCTAACTCATTTTATGAGGCCAACATCATCCTGATACCAAAGCCTGACAGAGGCACAACAAAAAAAAGAGAATTTTAGACCAATATCCCTGATGAACATCGACACAAAAATCCTCAATAAAATACTGGCAAACCGAACCCAGCAGCACATCAAAAGTCTTATCCACCATGATCAAGTGGGCTTCATCCATCCCTGAAATGTAAGGCTGGTTCAATATATGCAAATCAGTAAACGTAATCCAGCATATAAACAGAACCAAAGACAAAAACCACATGATTATCTCAATAGATGCAGAAAAGGCCTTTGACAAAATTCAACAGCCCTTCATGCTAAAAACTCTCAATAAATTTGACATTGATGTAACGTATTTCAAAATAATAAGAGCTATTTATGACAAACCTACAGCCAATATCATACTCAAAGGGCAAAAACTGGAAGCATTCCCTTTGAAAACTGGCACAAGACAGGGATGCCTTCTCAGCACTCCTAACATAGTGTTGGAAGTTCTGGCCAGGGCAATCAGCCAGGAGAAAAAAAAAAGGAGTATTCAGTTAGGAAAAGAGGAAGTCAAATTGTCCCTGTTTGCAGATGACATGATTGTATATTTAGAAAACCCCATCGTCTCAGCCCAAAATCTCCTTAAGCTGATAAGCAACTTCAGCAGAGTATCAGGATACAAAATCAATGTGCAAAAATTGCAAGCTTTCTTACAGACTAGTATCAGAGAAACAGAGCCAAGTCATGAGTGAACTCCCATTCACAATTGCTTCAAATAGAATAAAATACCTAGGAATCCAATTTACAAGGGATGTGAAGGACCTCTTCAAGGAGAACTACAAACCACTGCTCAATGAAATAAAAGAAGACACGAACAAATGGAAGAATATTCCATGCTCATGTATCAATATCATGAAAATGGCCATACTGCCCAAGGTAATTTATAGATTCAATGCCATCCCCATTAAGCTACAAATGATTTTCTTCACAGAATTGGAAAAAACTACTTTAAAGTTCATATGGAACCAAAAAAGAGCCCGTATTGCCAAGACAATATTAAGCCAAAAGAACAAAGCTGGAAGCATCACAATACCTGACTTCAAACTATACTACAAGGCTACAGTAACCAAAACAGCATGGTGCTGGTACCAAAACAGAGACATAGAACAGTGGAACAGAACAGAACCCTCAGAAATAATACCACACATCTACAACCATGTGATCTTTGACAAACCTGACAAAAACAAGAAATGGGGAAAGGATTCCCTATTTAATAAATGGTGCTGGGAAAACTGGCTAGCCATAAGTAGAAAGCTGATAATGGATCCCTTCCTTATGCCTTATACAAAAATTAATTCAAGATGGACTGGAGACTTAAATGTTAGACCTAAAACCATAAAAAGCCTAGAAGAAAACCTAGGTAATACCATTCAGGACATAGGCATGGGCAAGGACTTCATGTCTAAAACACCAAAAGCAATGGCAACAAAAGCCACAATTGACAAATGGGATCTAATTAAAGAGCTTCTGCACAGCAAAAAAAAAAAAAAAAAAAAAAAAAAAAAAAAAAAAAAAAAAAAAAAAAAAAAAAAACTACCATCAGAGTGAACAGGCAACCTACAGAATAGGAGAAAAATTTTGCAATCTACTCATCTGACAAAGGGATAATATCCAGAACCTACAAAGAATTCAAACAAATTTACAAGAAAAAAACAAACAAACCCATAAAAAAGTGGGCAAAGGATATGAGCAGACACTTCTCAAAAGAAGACATTTATGCAGCCAACAGACACATGACAAAAGGCTCATCATCCCTAGCCATCAGAGAAAAGGAAATCAAAATCACAAAGAGATACCATCTCACACCAGTTAGAATGACAATCATTAAAAAGTCAGGAAACAACAGGTGCTGGAGAGGATGTGGAGAAATAGGAACACTTTTACACTGTCGGTGGGACTGTAAACTAGTTCAACCATTGGGGAAGACAGTGTGGTGATTCCTCAAGGATCTAGAACTAGAAATACCATTTGACCCAGCCATCCCATTACTGGGTATATACACAAAGGATTATAAATCATGCTGCTATAAAGACACATGCACACGTATGTTTATTGCAGCACTATTCACAATGGCAAGACTTGGAACCAACACAAATGTCCATCAATGACAGACTGGATTAAGAAAATGTGGCACATATACACTATGGAATACTATGTAGCCATAAAAAAGAATGAGTTCATTCCTTTGTAGAGACATGGATGCAGTTGGAAACCATCATTCTCAGCAAACTATCACAAGAACAGAAAACCAAACACTGCATGTTCTCACCCATAGATGGGAATTGAACAATGAGAACACTTGGACACAGGAAGGGGAACATCACACACCAGGGCCTGTCGTGGGGTGGGGAGAGGGGGGAGGGATAGCATTAGGAGACATACCTAATGTAAATGATGAGTTAATGGGTGCAGCACACCAACATGGCACATGTACACATATGTAAACATAATAGAGTGAAATAATACCTATTAAAAATAACTTTTCTGGTAATAGAGAAGTTTAATTTTTAGATTAAAAAAGTAAAATTTTACAAAATTATATGCAGACCAATTTAATCAGAAGCTACTTTGTTACAACTGTGAGAAATGACACAAAGATTCAACTTTTACGTCAGCTGGGAGAGAAAATGATTACTAAGGGCTAGAAAATTGTTTTCACTAATCAATGTTGATTTTTATTGTTATTTTGTCTCAAATTATGTTAATAACAAAGTAATGGCCTTGATCCAAAACAATTTTTAAAAACTTATATAGTATAAAATTAAAATGTTTCTAGAAATAAAAAAAGAGATATATAAATAAATAAGAAAAGAAAAAAAGTGGATTACTCACAATAGCTAAGGTATGAAATCAACCTAAGTGTCCATCAACAGGTGAATGAATTTTAAAAAGTGATATATTTACACAAGGGAATGCTATTCATTTCTTAAAAAGAAAGAAGTCTTGGAGGTGGGCTCAGCAGTCTGTGCCTTAGCAAGCCTTGCAGATATTCTGATGCAACCAAAGTTTGAGGGACACTGCAAAGGATAGTGTCCATATGATTGCTGGGTCACCCCACCTATCCTGAAAGTGAGGAACATCCCGAGTGAGACCAGTTAGCATATTGTAGCTCTTTCTCCAGCCACAACCAGAAAGTCTTTGCTTCCCCTTTGCCTTCCACCACGATGGTAAGTTTCCTGAAGCCTCTGTAGCTGTGCAAAACTAGAAAAAGATGCACACCCAAAAGCCTCATTTGAAACTTCCAGACAGAAACCAAGCATTTGGAAAGTCTCTTTGGACAGTTTTAAACACAATTGCAGAAAAGAAAGCAACCTTACTCAGTGAGATGATGATGAGAATGAAGACTTTTATGATGATCTACTTCCACTTAATAGTGACTTTACAATCCTTAACACTGCACTCAGCTACCAAGCCAATGAATAAGATTGTGCATCACAGTTGAAATCTGTTCTCCACTCCTTTTGTAGTTGTTCTGAATTGGGTACCAGAAGTCAATTGTCTCATTATTAACATAGCTTCTAAACTGATTCATTTTTGTGACACATAATGACTGTTAGTTGAGTTCTAGTTGTATGTTAAAAAATGCTGATAAAAAATATTTCTACAGAGACGACAGTCAATTAAAATTAACTGTGAGTTATGCTAGGAGCTATACTTAATTCACTTAGACTTTATTTGGTCATTTTAAAAATATATTTCAAAGAAGAAAAATTTTTTTAAAAAGTCTTTTTATTTTCAACAACATTGATGAACCTGGAAGACATTAGGTTAAGTGAAATAAGCCAGCACACACACAAAATAATAAAAAATTATCTCATTTCTATGTAGAGTATTAAAAAATTCAAACTCACTCCAGGTGTGAAGTGGCGGCCTTGTGTGTGATCTTTCTGCCCTCCCCAAGTTTGTATTTTCGACATTAAAGTCTACTTCTTAACTAAACGTTTTAAATTGGAAAATAAAAAAAACTCAAACTCATAAAAGCAAAGAGTAGAATGATGATTGCCTGAAGCTGGAGGTGGAGGAGATGTTGGTCAAAAGTTATGAGTCTTTCCTACATCTCTTACCTTAACAAATAAGTTATTCTTCTCTTTTTTAAATCACCAGGGAATTGAATTATTTCCTGAAGAATTACAATTGAAAGAATAACATATTTATTAAAGCAATGAAGGTTGTATACTGAAATTTCAGAGGCTTTGCAAAATAATATATATTCTGCTCAAATCACCATTTCCTTTATTTTTTTCTGATTAAGAAGACTTTTTCATGGTCTTTCAGGGATTATATTTTCGTTCACCTTCTATCTGCATTCTCTTTCTTCAGCCAATTGATTAAAAAAGAGATGCAGAGAAGACACATTTTCTTCTCATCCACACATCACTTTCACTTGCTATTAGTCAAGGTGATTTGAGCTGAGAATAGCAGTTTTCTATCATGAAAGCAACTTCTCAGAAATAAACAACACTCGGAAACAAAACTATAAATCTTTCAACAAAAGCTAACGTATTTTAAGCAAAATAAGCATATGCAGCAATAATAAAATGCTTGTGGTAGAATGGATTTATTTTATTGCTATTGAGTTCAGATAAGATTTTACCAAAAGCTAGCAAATATAGAGCAGAAAAAAGAATATTTCTGAAACAAGAATATTGTAAATGAAGGTAATTTGTCAATAGAAATAAGAATATGACCTCATGTTAATAGTCTCATCTACAGTTGTACAACACCAAATGCTATTTTTTATTATAAACTGTATTTCATATAAGTATTCAATTTATATCATCCTCTTTCACTATTTCAATGCCTTCTCCACTTTGTATCAGTAGAAAACAGGTCAGCTGCTTCCAAGAAAGCAGGCAATGCTCTTCTTACTTTGATGATGACGAAGAGCACTTGTTTCAGTGATAAACCTGGTTGATTTTTTATATTTAGTAGACAATGGTTTCACCTTGTTGGCCAGGTTGGTCTCAAACTCCTGACCTCAGGTGATCCATCCTCTTCAGCCTCCCAAAGGACTGAGATGACAGGCGTGAGCCACCACACTTGGCCCAGATTTATTCTTTTAGTCTGAAGTTGTCTTGGCTATTTGAACTCTTTAATTCTTTTGTATATATATTTAGAATAGTTTTTCTAATTCTATAAAAAAGCGTCATGGATAGTCTTGATAAAAACAGCACTTAATCTGTAGGTTGCTTTAGGTAGAATGACCATTTTAACTATATTATTTGAATCCATGAGCATCCAGTATTTTTCTATTTATTTGCATTCTCTCTTATTACTTCAGCATTGCAGTTCTTTGTAGAGATATTTTACCCCCTTGACTTAATGTATTTCTAGGTAATTTTTTTGTGTGTGGCTATTGTAAATAGAGCTCTTTTAAAATTTTGTTCTCAGTTTATTATTGGCGTACAGAAATTCTATGTATTTGTGTTGATTTTGTATTCTGAGATTTTTTTGAAGTCTTTAGGCTTAGGAGTCTTTTGGTGAAATCCTTAAAGTATTCTAGGTAGAGAAATATATCATCAATAAAGATAATTTGACTTCCTTTGCTATTTGGATTCCTTTTATTTTTCTGGCTAGGACTCCATTACTATGTTCAGTAGGACTGTTTAGGATGGATATTCTCATCTTATTTTTATTCTTATAGAGAATGCATCTACTTTTTGCATTTTTAGTATGTTTGTTAAGGATTTGTCATAGATGACTCTCATTCTTTTGAGGTATGTCTCATCAATCTCTAGTGTGTTGAGAATATTTTTGAGTCAATATTGGATTTTCTTGAATGCTTTCTCTGCCGCTACTGTGTTAAATATTTTTTCTTTTAATTATCTTTACATGGTGAATCACACTTACTGACTTGCATATGATGAAACATCTTTGTATTGATGGAATAAAGCTCACATGATAGTAGCAAAATAACTTTGATTTGCTTTTGAATTCAGTTTGCTAGTATTTCATGGAGGATTATTGTTCCAATGTTCACCCAGAATATTGACCTGTAGTTTCCTTCGTTATGTTTTCACTAGATTTTAGTTTCACATAATTCACTGATTTCATGCAATTAGGTTGAAATGCCACCTTGATTTTTTGGAATACTCAGTAGGATTAGGACCAGCTTATCTTTGTATATGTAGTAAAATATGGCTGTGGTTTCATATGATCCAGGGCATTTTATGGTTAGTAGTTTTATTATTACTTATTCAATGTCATTACACATTTTACATTTTTGCTCTGTTAAAGACTTCTGTTATTTTCTGTCAATATTGGGAAGTTTTGTATATCCAGGAGTTTATCTATTTTCTCTAAATATTCTACTTTGCATGCATGTTCACAGAAGTCTCTGAAGATATTTTTAAATCTATGTATAATCAGATGTGATTTCTCATCTCTAACATTTAAATAAATGCCGAATAAGAGTTTAACAAAATTCGACATTTCTTCATAAATTTCTGAAAAAAGTAGGTATAGGACAAATGAACCTCAAGCCAATAATTGCCACATATAACACACACATACACACAAAAAGCACAGCTAATAACATACTAAACAGGGAAATCTTGTAAGCTTTTACTCTAAGAGCAGACAAAAATGCCCACTTTCTTCAGTCTTATTAAACATAGTACTAACTATGCAAGAAAGAAAAATTAGAAAATAAAAATCAAAGCACTGAGATTAGAAAAAATGTTAAATTATTCCGGTGTAATTTTTATTTCTATACATAATTTTAAGTAAATGAAAGCCTAAGACATTACTAAAAATTAGTAGGACTAATAAATGTATTAAACTTGCAGAACACAAAAGCAACATACAAGTGTCAGTAGAATTTCTATACACTGACAACTATCATTAAATGAAATTAAAGAAATTAAACACAATTGGAAAAATATTAATCATAAATTGGCATTACTAATATTGTTAAACATCTGTATTATACAAAATGATGTACGGCTATAATGCAACCTCTACCGAAATACCAGTGACATAATTAACAAATTTTTTTTTTTTTTTTTTTTTTTTTTTTTTTTTTTTTTTGAGACGGAGTCTCACGCTGTTGCCCAGGCTGGAGTGCAGTGGCGCGATCTCGGCTCACTGCAAGCTCCGCCTCCCGGGTTCCCGCCATTCTCCTGCCTCAGCCTCCTGAGTAGCTGGGACTACAGGCGCCCGCCACCGCGCCCGGCTAATTTTTTTTGTATTTTTAGTAGAGACGGGGTTTCACTGTGGTCTCGATCTCCTGACCTTGTGATCCGCCCGCCTCGGCCTCCCAAAGTGCTGGGATTACAGGCTTGAGCCACCGCGCCCGGCATAATTAACAAATTTTTAAAAATACATCTAAAATTTATAGGGTACCACAAAAGGCCCTGAATAGCCAAAGTAATCAAGCAATAGAAAAAGTGAAGGTATCTGACTTTGAGATATACTAAAAAGCTATAGTAAAAAAAAAAAAAAAAAAAAAAAAAAAAAAAAAAAAAAAAGTGTGGTACCTGAATTAAAACACACAAGCAAGTAGAGAAGAAAAAGGAAACCAGAAATATATTGATGTATTTACAGCCATCTGATTTGTAAATAATGGTGGCAATTTCTTAGGGAAAAGGCAGCATCTTCAATAAATGGTGTTGAGAAACTTTATATCCACATATACAAGAATATAATAAGACCCTCAACTGATACCATATATAAATAAATTCGATACTTAAATAAAATAAAAACACAAAATAAATTAGATACTTAAAATAAAAACACAAAATAAATTAGATACTTAAATATAAGATCTAAAACTCTGAAACTACCATAAACAACATAGATTGAAAGCCCTGTAACACTGGTTGGGCAGTGACTTTAAAAATTTGACTTCAAATCCCAAGGAGCAAATTGAAAACATAGATGAATCAGATTATTTTAAATTTAAAAACTGCTGCACGGAATATAATACAATCAACAGGATGAGGAAACCAAAAAATGGAAGAAAATGTTTGCAAATCATAAATGTGATAAGGGATTAATATCAAAACTATATAACAAAATCAAATGACTATACCACAAAAAACAAATAACTATTAAAAATGAGAAAAAGGCTTAAATATTTTTCAGAAAAAGACATACACACGGCCAACAGATATATTAAAAACATGCTCAACGTCAATTATTATCAGGGAAAGGCAAGCAAAAAAAAGAACTATGAGATACCAACTCACTTCTGTTAGAAGGAATCTAAGAAGAAAAAGTGTTGGTAGAATTCTGAAGAAAAGAAAATGCTTGCACACTATTTGTTTGAATGTAAGTGAGGACAGCCATTATGAAAAACAAAATAGTTTTCTTAAAAAACTTAAAAATCAAACTACCATATAACAATTGCACCACTGTATATCCAAAACAAATGGAATTAGAATGAAGAAACATTTGCACTTCTAGGTTGTTTGCAGCACTCTTCACATGTAAAATATATAAAATCAACAGTTCAACATCTAATGAGTAAATAAAGGCAATGTGGTAGATATACACAATGGAATAATATTCACCTTTAAACAACAAAAATTCTATTATTTTCAATCACATGGATTACCCTGGAGGACATTATATTAGTTGAAATAAGGGAAGCACAGAAAGATTAATGTCTCATGATTTCACTTACACATGGATTCTAAAAAAGTTAATCTCATCAATGTAAACTGGTGACCACCAAATGCCAAGGTATTTAGAAGAAATGGGGGGATTGAAAGATGCCTGTCAAATAATACATAATTATACTTGGATAAAAGAAATAATTTCAAGAGACTTATTGTACAGCATGATGACTATAGTTCATAATGTATTTGTATTTTTGAAAAATGTTTAAAATTTCATGTTGTCTAACCATAAAAATGTTAACAATATAAGATAAAGTATTAATTACCTAGTTCTAAGCATTTGACAATGTATATATATACTTCAAAATGTTGTTGAATGAAATACACATTTTATTTGTCAAGTTAAGAATAACAATGTTTCAAATACTGTCTGTCTCTTTGCTGTTTTCTCATTTGTCAGTCATAACCACAGGAACTTTGATGTTTAACAGTATGTTCTGAACCCAGCACAGTACATGGGAGAAGTCAAAGACTTTAGGACTTTTATTTTAAGCTTGGGGCACCTGAAGTTATTGGTGCTTATGGGAATAGTATGAAAGACACGAAAACGGCAGGCTTGCTTATGCTCACATGATTGGCCACTGTGTGATCACAGTAAACTGGTTTGCATGCAAACTAACAGGAAATGTTTTAATCCAAAAGCTGCCATTATCTCCAAACGTTTTCAGAGAAAATCATCTAGGAGATCACTACAGTTAGGTGACTAAGAATATAAACTGTAGACTAAACTTCAACCACTAAAACATTTCTTTAAAAAATGAGTGATAAATTTCTCCAAATTGTAGTATCAATATAGAAAATAAGTATTATTCCAAATTTACAGCAGTTATTTTATTGTTTTGCAGTCTTTAACATTCACACTTTAAATAGAGGATTTTGCATGGAAATGTAAGTTGTTCTGTAAGTACATCCTAAATAACTAAATTTAAAATTGCTCACTATTAATTCTCTTAAAAATTTAATTTTTATATGTATGTTCTAGCAAATTACATATTTGCCACACTTTGTATAAAAGCCTAACATTTTTCTTTTACAAAGAAACACCATGATGATTTAATCCTCTCTTCGGTAGACAATGTATGTCTTTTATGTTAATTAGCCAATCTTAAAGTTATATTTATAAGCAAACTTTCCAGTCAAAACCAATTTTTCAGTGCATTAAAAAATACCAATGTCCTCCTTAAAACCTACAACATACCGTGTGAAACCACATGGCAGGAAAACAACAGTGAGAAAACTGTAGTCGTAACACAGAAAAAGAAGGTCTGTGATGCATATATGGTTTGAATGCACATAAAAGGATAAAACTTAGATAATTAGGACATGAATGAAGCATTTCTCTTTAAATTCAGCAAGATTCAGCTTTGCAGCCTGGAAAAAATGTTCTCACATGAAGAATAAATGTTATTTCTTTGCAATTGGTATTTTCCATCTCTGACTTGAAGTTACAAACTAACTTTAGCAGGAATATTTATGACTAATTATGGAGCATCTGTTATACACTGAACACCATCATGTTTGTTTGCTACATTTATATATAAAAGCATCCACATGACTTATGAAGCTTCCCTAGTACTTACTGAAACAAATTGACTCAATAAATAAAATTTACTTATGTCACTTATAAAAAGTTAAGGGAATAATTAAAGAAAAGTAAGCTTATATAGGGTTCTAGAAGCTAATGGAATGTTTTAACTAAATAAAATGTAATAATACACAAATTGTGGAATTCCTTCTAAAAATAATTTTGTGTGCATGATTAAATTTTATAAAAATTATTCTTATAACTACAAATGAGCTCAGATAATAAATACTTCATAAACTATATTAAAAAAAAACAGGAAACAAAAAGATTATGGGTCTAGGCCAGGCATGGTGGCTCACACCTGTAATCCCAGCACTTTGGGAGGCTGAGATGGCTGGATCACCTGAGGTCAGGAGTTCGAGACAAACCTGGCCAACATGGTGAAACCCCATCTCTACGCAAAATGCAAAAATTAGCCAGGCGTGGTGGCACATGCCTGTAATCCAAGTTACTCGGGAGGCTGAGGCAGGAGAATCATTTGAGCCCAGGAGGCGGAGGTTGCAGTGAGCCAAGACCATGCTATCGCACTCGAGCCTGGGCAACAAGAAGGAAACTTGGTCTCAGAAAAAAAAAAAAAAAAAAAAAGATTATGGGTCTAGAATGAGTATCATGCAAGTAAAAACAGAAAATTTGCATGGAAAGATTCTAAATCATAAGCTGTAAGATAGTGTAATAAACTGAATACAAAGCAGAGTATACATTTGCTTTTAGCATTTTTGAGGATTTTTGTTTTCTAGTAAATTAGACATCTTGTTAAAATGCTTTGCTTTGTTTCAATATTGCCCTTTTCTTCTGAAAACAGTTACAAACTTATACTCAAACACCCTTGCTCCTTAAACCTAAGTTATATCTTTAGACTAATAGATGTGTATATTTAACTGTATGTAAGTCAAAACTAAAACTCCATTATGTGCTCTCAGGCAGAGGCCACATGTTCAAAAAATACATAATAAAGTTTTGAAAATTATTCAGGACTCAGAAATATATTGATTTTATTTATGTTTATATATAATTTTTATGATACCATAAAAACAACCATGTAGTCAATAACAATTTAACTGTACAATTTAGAGTAACTAAGACTGTAGAATTGAATTGTTTGTAATACAAAACAGAAAAGCCAGAGGTTATAGGTACCTTATCACAATGTGATTATTATACATTGTATGACTGTACCAAAATATACCATATATGACATAAATATATACACATATTATGTACACACAAAAACTAAGAAAAATAAATTTAAATATAAAAAAAATTAACCCACAGGAACCATATTCTTTCACTTATTTGCAGTTTAAAGCCACTGAAAAAGAAGAATACTAGAAATGTTAGTCTATTATGTTACCAAATAGTGTATTGTTACCATCTTTTAAATACACCCTTGAGTAAGGTGGAATAGGTTAAAATTAGTGGCATAATAACACTTTGCTGAATGTATAACAGTGTTTAACATGTCATCAATGTTCAATTAAAAAATTAACACACAATTTAAAACTTTAAAACTGTAGTTTTATCACATAAAACTACAATTAGTAAAATGACATACTAATTATTTTGATTTAAATTTTAACTATAAGTAATGGCCGGGTGCGGTGGCTCAAGCCTGTAATCCCATCACTTTGGGAGGCCGAGACGGGCGGATCACGAGGTCAGGAGATCGAGACCATCCTGGCTAACCCGGTGAAACCCCATCTCTACTAAAAAATACAAAAACTAGCCGGCGAGATGGCGGGTGCCTGTAGTCTCAGCTACTCGGGAGGCTGAGGCAGGAGAATGGCATAAACCCGGGAGGCGGAGCTTGCAGTGAGCTGAGATCCGGCCACTGCACTCCAGCCTGGGCCACAGAGCGAAACTCCATCTCAAAGAAAAAAAAACAAAAGAACTATAAGAACGATTTTCTCTCATAATAATGTATTAGAATATTACTTAGGGCTGGGTGCAGTGGCTAACACCTATAATCACAGCACTTTGGGAAGCCAAAGCAGGCAGATCACTTCAGGTCAAAAGTTCAAGACCACCCTGGTCAACATGGTGAAACCTTCCTTTACTAAAACACAAAAATTAGTTGGATGTGGTCATGGGTACCTGTAATCTCAGCTACTTGGGAGGCAGAGACAGGAGCATAGCTTGAACCTGGGAGGAGGAGCTTATAATGAGCCGAGATTATTCCACTGCACTCCAGCCTGGGCAACGGAACGAGATTCTCTCTCAAAAAAAAAAAAAAAAAAAAAAAAAAAGAATATTACTCTGAACGCCTACCTCATACATCACTCAATTCTATAAGTTAACCACAAATAGCTTTTCTACTTAGATTTTCATCATGCATCTTACATTTTAATGTCCTCAGTCATCCATAAGAAAGGTAATAAATAATGACCACCTAATAAAAGTCTCCCAAATCTTTGATGCAGAAAGAATTGATCACAGGCTTTTACATGTGAAAACAACAGAAACGATGAAATAGCATGAAGTAATTAAAGAGTTGAATTCCATCAGTATTCAGTTTCCAAATAAGCTGTTTTTGTTTTGTTTTTGTTTTTGTCTTTTGAGACAGAGTCTCGCTCTGTCACCCAGGCTGCAATGCAGTGGCAACATCTCAGCTCACTGCAACTTCTGGCTCCCAGGTTCAAGTGATTCTCATGCCTCAGCCTCCCAAGTAGCTGGGACTACAGGTGTGCACTACCATGCTTCGCTAATATTTGTATTTCTTTTTAGTAGACATGGGATTTCACCATGTTGGCCAGGCTGGTCTTCAACTCAGGTGATCTGCCCACCTCAGCATCCCAAAGTGTTGGCCTTACAGGTGTAAGCCACTGTGTCTGGCAAAAAAAAAAATCTATATTTTCAGGACAAAAGTATACTTTAAATGAAATTATAACTCTTCAAAGATCTACTTCTTTTAAAGTTACTTACAAATAATTTTTCTTTTTATCAACTTTAGTTTTGAATTTTTTCCTATACTCAGCAATCTGAGTAAGTGTAATGTCTGAAGTTTGAGAGACAGGTATTTCTACTGTGGATTCTCTTTACTTAATTTTGGATTAAATTTTTAAAATATTTACTGTATCTGCAAAAATATATTTTAGTATAAACTTTTGTGTTTTATAGTCTGTAGTTTTTTTAAAAACGTTTTTCCAAATTCATTAAATTTGCAGGGTTATTCTTCAATATAAATTCCCTGATGTTGAGCAAAGTTGGAACAACTACCTCAGGGTTTTCCTGTAGTACAAAATGTGTACAATAAAACCTGTGATACAAGTAAAGGTACCACAATCCTCTTTATATTTGTAATGTGTTTCCTCAAAATAAATATACTTCTGGAATTTAAGGGCTTATATTTTCTGAAAGATCTATTGACACCAATTGCACTTTTAACGCTTTTATTTAGTATGAACTCTCTGATATTGACTAAGATGTGAGAAGATATTAATGATATTTTTTTTCCAGACAGAGTTTCCCTCTGTTGCCCAGGCTAGTATAAATGCTTTCCTTTGCAAAAAGGTATGAGCATTGGTTAAATGTTTTGCCACACTGTTCACACTAGTTTTCTCCAATATGAGTTACCTTACCTACAATCAAGTGTGACAGCCATTTAAAGGCTTTGTCACATTCTTCACATTTCTAGGATTTCTCACCAGTATGATTTCTTTTATACTCAGAAAAGTTTCAGGTGTTGCCAAAAGCATTGTCACATCTTTCAGGTTTGTAGTTTCTCTCTAGTATTAATTAACCTGTGTCTGTTAAGAATTGAGGATCTGTTAGAGGCTTTCCCACATTCTTCACATGTGTATGCTTTCTGTCCAGTATGAGTTGTCTTATATGTGGTAAGCCTTAAGGACTGGTTAAAGGCTTTGCCACATTCCACACAATTGTAGGAATTCCCTCCAGTATGAATTACCTTATGTTTAGTAAGGATTGAGGAAGAGTTAAAAAATCTGCCACGTTCTTCACATTTGTAGGGTTTCCCTTCTGTATAAATTCCCTGATGTTCAGTAAGGGTTGAGAACTAATTGAAAGCTTTGCCACATTTTTCACATTTCTAGGGTTTTTCCTCCCGTATGAATTCTCTTATGAGTAGTAAGGTGTGAGGATTGGTTGAACTCTTTACCACATTCTTCACATTTGTAGAATTTCTTTCCAGTATGAATTTTCTTATGTTTATTGAAGACTGAGACCCAGCTAAAGGCTTTGCCACATTCTTCACATTTGTAGGGTTTCTCTCCAGCATGAATTCTCTTGTGTTCCCTAAGGCTTGAGGGCCAGCTGAAGGCTTTTCCACATTCTTCACATTTGTAGGGTTTCTCTCCAGTATGAATTACCTTATGTTTAGTAAGGGTTGAGAAGTTACCATAGGCTTTGCCACATTCTTCACATTTGTAGGGTTTCTCTCCAGTATGAATTCTCTTATGTTCTGTAAGGTTTGAGGACTGGTAGAAAGCTTTGCCACATTCTTCACATTTGTAGGGTTTCTCTCCAGTATGAATTGTCTTGTGTGCAGTAAGGGTTGAGGCCTTACTAAAGGCTTTGCCACATTCTTCACATTTGTAGGGTTTCTCTCCAGTATGAATTATCTTATGTTTAGTAAGGGCTGAGAAGTTAACATAGGCTGTGCCACATTCTTCACATTTGTAGGGTTTCTCTCCAGTATGAATTCTCTTATGTTCACTAAGTCTTCAGGACCAGATGAAGGCTTTGCCACATTCTTCACATTTGTAGGGTTTCTCTCCAGCATGAATTCTCTTATGTTCAATAAGGCTTGAGGGCCAGCTGAAGGCTTTTCCACATTCTTCACATTTGTAGGGTTTCTCTCAAGTATGAATTACCTTATGTTTAGTAAGGGTTGAGAAGTTACCATAGGCTTTGCCACATTCGTCACATTTGTAGGGTTTCTCTCTAGTATGAATTCTCTTATGTTCCTTAAGGATTGAGGACTGGTAGAAAGCTTTGCCACATTCTTCACATTTGTAGGGTTTCTCTCCAGTATGAATTCTCTTATGTTCACTAAGTTTTGAGGACCGGTTGAAAGCTTTGCCACATTCTTCACATTTGTAGGGTTTCTCTCCAGCATGAATTCTCTTATGTTCAATAAGGTTTGAGGGCCAGCTGAAGGCTTTTCCACATTCTTCACATTTGTAGGGTTTCTCTCCAGTATGAATTCTCTTATGTACCGTAAGGTTTGTGGACCGCTGGAAAGCTTTGCCACATTCTTCACATTTGTAGGGTTTCTCTCCAGCATGAATTCTCTTATGTTCAATAAGGCTTGAGGGACAGCTGAAGGCTTTTCCACATTCATCACATTTGTTGGGTTTCTCTCCAGTATGAATTACCTTATGTTTAGTAAGGGTTGAGAAGTTACCATAGGCTTTGCCACATTCTTCACATTTGTAGGGTTTCTCTCCAGTATGAATTCTCTTATGTACCGTAAGACTTGAGGACCGGTTGAAAGCTTTGCCACATTCTTCACATTTGTAGGGTTTCTCTCCAGTATGAATTCTCTTATGTTCACTAAGTCTTGAGGACCGGTTGAAAGCTTTTCCACATTCTTCACATTTGTGGGGTTTCTCTCCAGCATGACTTCTCTTATGTTCAATAAGGCTTGAGGACCATCTGAAGGCTTTTCCACATTCTTCACATTTGTAGGGTTTCTCTCCAGTATGAATTACCTTATGTTTAGTAAGGGATGAGAAGTTACCATAGGCTTTGCCACATTCTTCACATTTGTAGGGTTTCTCTCCAGTATGAATTCTCTTATGTTCCGTAAGACTTGAGGACCGGTTGAAAGCTTTGCCACATTCTTCACATTTGTAGGGTTTCTCTCCAGTATGAATTCTCTTATGTGTCACAAGATCTGAGGACCAGTTGAAAGCTTTGCCACATTCTTCACATTTGTAGGGTTTCTCTCCAGCATGAATTACCTTATGCTTGGTAAGGGTTGAGGCCTTACTAAAGGCTTTGCCACATTCTTCACATTTGTAAGGTTTCTCTCCAGTATGAATTCTCTTATAATAAGTAAGGGTTGAGGAGCAGTTAAAGGCTTTGCCATCTTCTTCACATTTGTAGGAATTTTCTCTGGTATAAATTCTTTTATGTTGACATAGGTGTGAACGCATGCAAAATGATCTGACATATTCCTTACATTTCAAAAGCTTCTTTCTAGTATGCCTTATCTTATGTCTTTTTGAATTTGAACATTTATGAAAGACGTTTACATATTTGCCATATTGAAATACTTTGCTCTGTGTAGTTGTCAAACTCTGGTTAAGCTTATTATAACCTTTTTTGTGCACCTTACACTCATCCACATTGGTACAACCAATTTTTAACTGTAAATTCTCAGGTCCACATTTTTCACATCTTCTCAATATCACTTTTCGGAGAGAATCTTCTATGCCCTGCTCTGGACAAAGGTGTTGAGCAAAATGAGAACATATAACTGAAAAGAAATAAAAATAACAAATTAGTCCACTTATTAGACTCAGATAAATACGGTTTCCAAATCTAACCTATAAAATTATTCAAACTACATAAGTAAGATTACATTGCAATATGACACAGGCCCTAATTCTTCACAGACATATAAATGTAACGAAAACATACAGACCAAAATACATATGTGGATAATTTATACATGAGTTAAGTGTGTACAGTGTCTGAATTAAACCCAATGCAAAGAACCACATAGAAAAAAAAGAAAAGTTTGTTACATTTACCCATTACAACTCTTTCTGCTCCTCAGTATTACCTAGTCCCTTCAGAAGTAAATTGTAACTTCTGGCTTTTTTTTAAAGGAAAGTAAAATATTGGCATGTACAATTTAATTTCTGTCTTCTACTGGCCTTTCCACACACTGCTTTCTGTCTCCCATGACATAAATTGCTGAAATAAATGATGGTATACTTTCATTTTGAGTCTGCTGAGACCAAAGGTAAATACACTGCAGCAGAGCACTGCAGTGCTGCAGAGAGAGAACAGGTGTACCAGGTAATTACTTTTCAGGAGAAACATAATCTCTTTAAACTAAAAGTAAGCACAAAATTTCAGACAACACAAATCTGAAGAACATGTTTGACAGACCCACACAATCTCTAGTCAAGACCATTGCTTTCTGACTATGCCAGGACAAAGCTACATTAATAAATTTTGTGACAGGTAACCTTTTTAAATGTCCAAATCTCAAAGATTACATACAATCTATACAAAATAGGGCAACATAATCCCACCAAAAATATTATTAAAATTTCAGAAAGAAACCACTAAAAATTTATATACTAATTTTAAAAATGGAATAACAATGCATGAAACAAGAACACAAAAGACTATAAAAAGTTAGAAAAATGAGGATAAGAACAAAAATATCTAAATTGTGGTGATAAAAATACAAAAATAAATAATTGAAAGATTCTAAAATTAAGAAAAACTATGGAAAAATTAAAAAGCTCAAAAAGCAAATTACAATACACACAAATACATTTATAACAAAAACATATTTATAATCACAATTTCAATAGTTACAGACAAAAAGAGAATTTTGGGAGCTGCAAGAGAAAAGTGATTTGCAAACAGTCTTATGACATGGTTAGACGAATTGCTAACAGGAGGAACCAGTTTAGAGAAGAACATAAATGACCTGATGGAGATGAAAAACACAGCATGAGAACTTCATGAAGCATGCACAAGTATCAATAGCTGAATCGATAAAGCAGAAGAAAGGAGATCAGAGATTGAAGATCAACTGAATGAAATAAAGCAAGAAGACAAGATTAGAGAAAAAAGAATAAAAAGAAATGAACAAAGCCTCCAAGAAATATGGGACGATGTGAAAAGACCAAATCTACGTTTGATTAGGGTACCTGAAAGTGACAGGGAGAATGGAATCAAGTTGGAAAACACTCTTCAAAATATCATCCAGGAGAATGTCCCCAACCTAGCAAGACAGGCCAACATTCAAATTCAGGAAATACAGAGAACACCACAAAGATACTCCTTGAGAAGAGCAACCCCAAGGCACATAATTGCCAGATTCACCAAGGTTGAAATGAAAAAAATGTTGAGGGCAGCCAGAGAGAAAGGTCGGGTTATCCACAAATGGAAGCCCATCAGACTAACAGTGGATCTCTCTGTAGAAACCCTACAAGCCAGAAGAGAGTGGGGAGCCAATATTCAGCATTCTTAAAGAAAGGAATTTTCAACTCAGAATTTCATATCCAGTCAAACTAAGTTTCATAAGTGAAGGAGAAATAAAATCCTTTACAGACAAGCAAATGCTGAGAGACTTTGTCACCACCAGGCCTGCCTTACAACAACTCCTGAAGGAAGCACTAAACACACAAAGGAACAACTGGTACCAGCCCCTGCAAAAACATACCAAATTGTAAAGACCATCGACACTATGAAGAAACTGCATCAACTAATGGGCAAAATAACCAGCTAGCATCATAATGACATAACAATATTAACCTTAAATACAAGGGCTAAATGCTCCAATTAAAAGACACAGACTGGCAAATTGAATAAAGAGTCAAGATCCATCTAAGTGCTGTATTTCAGTCTATATGTGCAAAGACACATATAGACTCAAAATAAATGGATGGAGGAATATTTACCAAGCAAATGGAAAGAAAAAAAAAAAAAAATCCGGGGTTGCAATCCCAGTCTCTGATAAAACAGACGTTAAACCAATAAAGATCAAAAGAGACAAAGATGGGCATTACATAATGGTAAAGGGGTCAATGCAACAACAAGAGATAACTATCCTAAATATATATGCACCCAATACAGGAGCACCTAGAATCATAAAGCAAGTTCTTAGGGACCTACAAAGAGACATAGATTCCCACACTATAACAGTGGGAGACTTTAACATCCCACTGTCAATATTAGCCTGATCAATGAGACAGAAAACTAACAAGGATATTCAGGATGTGAACTCAACTCTGGACCAAGCAGACCTAATAGACATCTACAGAACTCTTTGCCACAAATCAACAGAGTACACATTCTTCTCAGCACCGCATCGCACTTATTCTAAAACTGACCACATAATTGGAAGCAAAACACTCCTCAGCAAATGTAAAAGAATGGAAATCATAACAGTCTCTCAGACCACTGCAATCAAATTAGAACTCAGGATTAAGAAACTCACTAAAAATCGCACAACTACTTGGAAACTGAACAACCTGCTCCTGAATGACTACAGGGTCAATAATTAAATGAAAGTAGAACTTAAAAAGTTCTTTGAAACCAATGAGAACAAAGACACAAAATACCAGAATCTCTGGGACTATGACAAAGCAATGTCTAGAGGAAAATTTACAGCACTAAATGCCCACAAGAGAAAGCAAGAAAGATCTAAAATAGACATGCTAAAATCACAATTAAAAGAACTAGAGAAGCAAGAACAAACAAATTCAAACCCTAGCAGAAGATAACAAATAACTAAGAGCAGAACAGAAGGAGAGAGCGACAAAAAAAAAAAAAAAAAAAAAAAACCCTCAAAAAATAAAAATAAAATAAATCCTGAAGAGGCCAATAACAAGTTCTGAAACTGAGGCAGTAATTATTAGCCTACCAATAGAAAATGTCCAGAACCTGATGGATTCACAGCTGAACTCTGCCAGAGGTACAAAGACGAGCTGACCTATTCTTTCTGAAACTATTCCAAGCAATAGAAAAAGAGGGAAGCCTCCCTAACTCATTTTATGAGGCCAGCATCATCCTGATACAAAAACCTGGCAGAGACACAACAACAGCAAAAAAATTTCAAGCCAATATCCCTGATGAACATGGATGTAAAAATCCTCAATAAAATACTGGCAAACTGAATACAGCAGCACATCAAAAAGCTTATCTACCATGATCAAGTTGGCTTCATCCCTGGGATGCAAGGGTGGTTCAACATAGGCAAATCAATAAACATAATCCATCACATAAACAGAACCAATGACAAAAACCACATGATTATCTCAATAGATGCAGAAAAGGCCTTCGATAAATTTCAACACCCCATTCGTCCTAAAAACTCAATAAACTAGGTATTGATGGAACGTATCTCAAAATAATAAGGGCTATTTATGACAAACCCACAGACAATATCATACTGAATGGGCAAAAACCAGAAGCGGAATTTGAAAACCTGCACAAGACAAGGAGGTGAGGAGGATTAATTTAACTTGGAAGTGCTATGTCCGGTGAACGATTTAATGTACTATGTACTGTAAATGAACAATAGGTTAGTTGATATTCGGGTTGTGATGCTTGAGCTTTGAGTCTTGTTGTTATGTGTTACAGTTGATTGATCTATTAGAGTGCTTGCTTGTAAGCATGTTGTGGGACTGTGTTTAGTAAGTATGTAAGAATATGTGCTATGTACAGTTAAACATATATAGTACTATATAGTATTCATGTTGGCTAACAGTAATGCACGATTTACATAAAAGTTTATTGAAATGTTTAATACTTAAGTTGCATTTAAAGCTTGCATACCATAAAAGACAGAAAGTGGTTCAAGTTAGAATGCCAGTTTTGGGTGTTGGTGGTGAAGTTAAGTACTTTCTTTCTGAGTTGCCCTAGGGAGAAGTTTTCCATTTTCAGTTTACAAGACTGGTGTATTTATTTATACTACGGGGGCAGGTTCATTTGAGCAGGTTGTTTTCAATTAGGGAGGCAAGTGGTATTAAGACTAGAATTGTGGTGAAATGTATTACGGATGCTACTTGTCCAATAGTCATAAAGGGTTGGCTTATTGGTTGACTTCCGATTCAGGTAAGAGTTAGTAGAATTGTGATTAGGAGTCAAAATAGGAACTGGCTGAGTGGGCGGAATGCCATACTTTGTTGTTTGGATTTGTGGAGAGTGGGTATGAATAATAAGATAAGGATTGATAGGAGGAGTGCTAACACCCCTCCTAGTTTATTAGGAATGGATCGTAGAATTGCATATGCGAATAAGATGTATCATTCTGGTTTAATGTGTGGAGGCGTGCTTAGGGGGTTGGCTGGGATGTAGTTGTTTGGATCGCTTAGAAGGTCAGGCGTGAAAAATACTAATGTTATTAAGGTTGTGAAAAAGAGGGCTAGGCCTAGGATGTCCTTAATTGTGTAGTAGGGGTGGAAGTCGATTTTATCGGAGTGAGAGGAAATTCCGTAGGGATTATTTGATCCTGTTTCGTGTAGAAATAATAGGTGTAGAGTAGTCAAGGCTGTGATAATGAAAGGTAGGATAAAGTGAAGGGTAAAGAATCGTGTGAGGGTGGGGTTTTCAATAGAATATCCACCTCAAACTCATTGGACGAGATTGGTTCCAATGTATGGGATTGCTGATAGTAGGTTTGTAATTACGGTGGTGCCTCAGAATGATATTTGGCCTCATGGGAGTACATAGCCCATGAAGGCTGTTGCTATGGTTATGAGTAGAAGTGTGATGCCAGTGTTTCAAGTTTCTGTGGGAAGAAAGGAGCCGTAGTAGAGGCCTCGGCCTACATGTAGAAAAAGGCAGATGAAGAGTATGGAGGCACAGTTGGCGTGGAGGTAGCGAAGGATTCAGCCGTTATTTACCTCTCAGACGATGTGTGCGACTGAGGAGAAGGCGGAGGAAGTGTCTGGTGAGTAGTGTATTGCTAGGAATAGTCCTGTAATAATTTGTAGAATTAGGCAGGTTGCAAGAAGTGAGCCGAAGTTTCATCATATAGAAATGTTAGGTGGGGTGGGTAGGTCAATGAAGGTGTGGTTAATTATTTTTAGGATTGGGTGGGATTTGCGTATTGGGGTCATTAATGTTTTTGTAGTTGAAGTACAACGATGGTTTTTCATATCATTGGTCATGGTTGGAGTCCACGTGAGAACAATGACATATATTTTATTTTTGTTAAACGTATCATTAGTTATGGGGTTTGTGGGGTTTTCTTCTAAACCCTCTCCTATTTATGGAGGGTTGGCATTAATTGTTAGTGGTATAGTTGGTTGTGTGATTATTTTGAATTTTGGGGAGCGTATATGGGTTTAATGATGTTTTTAGTTTATTTGGGGGGTATGATAGTTGTTTTTGGGTATACTATGGCGATGGCTATTAAGGAGTATCCTGAAACATGGGGATCGGGGCTTGAGGTTTTTGTGAGTTTTCTGGTAGGATTAGCGATGGAGGTGGGTTTAATTTTATGAGTTACAGATTTTGATGATTTAGTGGTGGTGGTGAACTTTAATAGTATGGGGGATTGGGTGATTTTTGAGGGTGAGGGGTCGGGGTTAGTTCGAGGGGATTCTATTGGTGCAGGTGCTTTGTATGACTATGGACGTTGATTGGTAGTGGTTACTGGTTGAACGTTGTTTGTTGGTGTATACATTATTATTGAGATTACTCGGGGTAATAGATTATGTTATTAGGAATAAAGTTAGAATGAGGGGAATAAGAAAGGAGAGGGAGTAAAGTTTGATTATGCCTTTTTGGGTGGTTGTGATGGTGGAGATGGTAGTGTGGATATGTGAAATTGTTTTGGTTATAGATTTTTCCAGTCAGGTTAAGTCTAGTAAGAGGGAGGATAGGTTTTGGCTTATAAGTAGATTTTGGTAGGAGGTTATATGGTGAATTGTGATAGGGTAATATCCTAATATGTTGGAGAATTTAAATGTGTGTGATGGCATGTTTATTTTAAGTTTGTTGGTTATAAGGGCAAGGTCTAGGGCTACTAGAAAGCCCAGGGTGGTTAGATATAGGGCTGAGAGTTTTAGATGGTGAGGTATTGTTGGTTGGGGGAGTGAAGTAGGGGAGATATTGTTGGTGATAAGAAATCCTGCTAGTATATTGCCGATAGTGAGGCGTTTGATTGGTTTTAATAAGGTGGGGTCGTTCTCGTTAATATAGATTGAGGTTGGGAAGCGGGATTGTCCTGTTAGGGTTATAAAGATAGTTCGGGTGCTGTAAGCGCTAGTTAGGGATGTGGCAATGAGAGTGATAGATAGGGCTCAGGCGTTGGTATACGACATGTTTGCGGTTTTGATGATGAGGTCTTTGGAGTAGAAGCCTGTGAGGTAGGGTATGCCTGCAAGTGCTAAGTTGCCAATAAATAGGGAGGTTGAAGTAAGGGGTATTGTTTTAAATAACCCTCCTATTTTTCGAATGTCTTGTTCGTTGTTTAGGTTATGAATAATGGATCCAGAGCAGATGAATAATATAGCTTTGAAGAAGGCATGGGTGCAGATATGTAGAAACGCTAGGTATGGTTGGTTGATGCCGATAGTAACTATTATGAGGCCCAGTTGGCTTGAGGTGGAAAAGGCTACGATTTTTTTAATATCGTTTTGTGTTAGGGCACAAACTGCTATGAATATGGTGGTAATGGCTCCTAGGCACAATGTAAGGCTTTGGATTAATGTATTATTTTCTATTAGAGGGTGGAACGGATGAGCAGGAATACTCTGGCGACAACTATCGTGCTGGAGTGGAGTAGAGCTGAGACTGGTGTTGGGCCTTCTGTGGTGGAAGGTAGTCAAGAGTGAAGACCAAATTGGGCTGATTTTCCTGTTGCTGCCAGGAGAATACCTATTAGTGGGAGAAGACTTGGGTTGGGGTTTAGGATAAACATTTGTTGAAAGTCTCATGAGTTGTAATGTAGGATGAACCATGTTATGCTTAGGATAAAGCCGATATCGCCAATACAGTTGTATAAGATTGCCTGAGTGGCTGCTGTGTTGGCTTCTATTCGAGCGTACCATCAGCTAATTAATAAGAAGGATATAATTCCTATGCCTTCTCAGCCAATGAAAAGTTGAAAGAGGTTGTTGGCAGTGATTAAAATTAGTATGGTGATGAGAAATGTGAGAAGGTACTTAAAGAATTGATTAATGTTTGGGTCTGAACTTATATATCATAGTGAGAATTCTATAATAGATCAAGTAATGAATAGTGCAATTGGGATAAATATTATGGAGAAGTAATCAAATTTGAAGCTTAGTGTTAATTCTGTTTGGATTGTTATTCAATGTCAGTTTGAGATAATTGCTTCTTGGTCCAGGAGAATATACAAGATTATGGGGAGATGGCTAATGGTGAAAGAATATATCATAGTTGTTTTTACGTAGTATGGGTATAGGTGCTTTTTGTTGGGATTAATAAAGGTAATAGCAATTGGTAGAATTAGAGTGGTTAGGATTGTTATGGTAATGGAGGTGTACATGGTTGTTACTTTTATTTGGAGTTGCACTGATGTTTTTGGTTCCTAAGGCCAATGGATAACTGTAATCCTTCAAAAGTTGGGAAAGCCGTATTTATTAAAAACGGAGACATGGGTTAGCAGCCCTTGCTAGCTTTCTCGGTAAATAAGAAGTGGCAGGCCTCTATGGTTAGATCCACAATCTAATGTTTTGGCTAAACTATATTTACAGGAGGTGAAAACTAGAATAACATTAGGGTTAAGGGACAGGAGTATAATAGGGGAAAGGTGTATGAATATTAGTATGTTTTCTCGTGTAAAGGAAGGTTTTATATTAGTAGTGTGATATGTAAGTATTCCTCGTTGTGTTGTGGTAAATATATAGAGGGAGTAGAGGGCTGTAATTAGCATATTAAGTCCTGTAAGCGTAATGGTGATGTATGATCAGGAGAATGAGGTTATTATTACAAGGAGTTCTCCTACTAGGTTAATAGTAGGGGATACGGCGATGTTGGTAAGGTTTGCTGCAAATCATCAAAAGGTTATTAATGGAAATAGTATTTGGAGTCCTCGGGAAAGTAGTATAATGCGGCTGTGGGTTCGTTCATAGTTTGAGTTTGCTAGGCAAAATAATATGGATGAGGTGAGTCCGTGGGTGATTATAAGAACAGTTGCACCAATGAAGCTTCAGGAGGTTTGAATGAGGGAGGCTATGATTACTAGGGCTATGTGGCTTATGGAGGAGTATGTGATGAGTGATTTTAGGTCTGTCTGTCGAAGACAGGTAGAACTTGTTATGATTATGCCCCATAGGGATAGTATAAGGAAGGGGTAGGTTATATGTTCTGTTGTAGGGTTAAGGATAGAGGTGAGTCGTATCATGCCGTAGCCACCTAGTTTTAGGAGTACTGCGGCAAGGACTATTGATCCAGCAATGGGGGCTTCAACATGGGCTTTGGGGAGTCATAAGTGTAAGCCGTACAGGGGTATTTTTACTATGAAGGCTATTATGCATGCTAGTCAAAAGATTGTGGGATCAAGTGGTTGTTAGTTTTTGAGCCATGAGCGTGAGTAGCATGATGTTTAGTGAACCCAAACTATTATAGGTATAGATTAACATAATGAGTAGGGGGAGAGAGCCAGTTAGTGTATAGAATAGGAAATATGTGCCTGCGTTAAGGCGTTCTGCTTGGCTGCCTCATCGGATGATGATGATTAGGGTAGGAATGAGACTGGTTTCGAATGGAATATAAAATATGAATAGTTCTGTGGCTATGAATGTTAGAATTAGAGAGATTTGTAGGAAAATTAACATGGAGAGAGAGAATTTTTTCGTGAGGGGGATTCATTATGTAAGTGATATTGGCTTGCTGTAATTATAAGGGGCAGGAGTCAGGCAGTTAATATTAGGAGAGGTGTCGTTAGAGGGTCGGAAGATAAATGGATTGAGTAGTTGAGGAGATGGCTGCTGGTTTGGTTGAAAAATAATAAGGGGATAATACTGATGGTTAGGCTATGTACGGTAAGGTTAATTCAGATTATGCTATTTTTGGAAAATCACGTTGTTGGTAGTAGTATAATTGTGGGGATAACTATTTTTAACAATGAAGTAAATTTAGGTTGTGGATATAGTCTAGACCATATGTGTTAGAGATTGAGATTAGTAGGGCAAGACCGACTGCTTCTTGGCAAGCAGCAAATACTAGTAGGGCGATGGGTATAATGTTAGCTAGTAAGGAGTGCATGTTTAAAGCTATAAGAGTACTTATAATAAACAGTGATGATAATATTCCTTCTAGGCATAATAGGGAGGATATTAGATGTGAGCGATAAGTTAACATACCTAGGAGTGAGATTATAAATGCTAGTGTAACACTTATATAGATGAAAGGCATTTGGTTAGTATGGTTATCATAATCTAATGAGTCAAAATCATTTGTTTTGTTTAAACTACTTACCAATTCAGTTCAATCCAGTCCTTTTTGAGTTCATTCGTAGGCTAGGCTTAGGGTTAGGACAATAATTAGTGTAATTGATGATTTAGGCATGGTTGGAAGATCTGTTGTTTGGAGAGCTCATGGTAGGGGTAGTAGTAGGGCAATTTCTAGGTCAAATAGTAGGAAGGTAATGGCGACTAAGAAAAATTTTATGGAGAAGGGAATGCGGGCAGGGTTTAGTGGGTCAAAGCCACATTCGTAAGGATCGGTTTTTTCTGCATAAGAGTTCAGTTGGGGTAGTCAGAATATGATAATTATTAGTAGGAGGGTCAGAAGGGTATTAATTGTCAGTGCTAATGCTAGGTTAATTACTCTTTTTCGAATAGTATCGAAACTAGTTGATTGGAAGTCAACTGTACTAATTATACTAAAAGAGTAGGATCCTCATCAGTAGATAGAGATATAAAGGAATAATCAGACCACATCTACAAAGTGTCAATATCAAGCAGCGGCTTCGAATCCAAAATGGTGGTTTGATGTGAAGTGGTATAATACTTGACAGATAAGGCAGGTAATAAGGAATGTAGATCCGATGATGACGTGAAGTCCATGGAAGCCTGTGGTGATAAAGAATGCTGAGCCATAGATACCATCGGAAATAGTGAAGGGCGCTTCAAAGTACTCTGAAATTTGTAGTAGGGTGAAGTAGATGCCTAGTAGGATTGTAATGAGTAAAGCTTGGATTGTTTGTTTTCCATTACTTTCTATTAGGCTGTGGTGGGCCCAGGTGATTGTAACTCCTGATGCAAGTAGTATGGAGGTGTTTAAAAGGGGCATTTCTAGGGGATTTAGGGGAGTAATTCCTGTTGGTGTGGGGTGGGAGCAAGGCTCGAGTGGTAGAATGCTCAGAAGAAACCGGTGAAGAAGAGCATTTCTGAGATGATAAAAAGGACTATTCCATAACGAAGGCTTTTTTGGACAGGTATTGTATGGTGGCCTTGGTAGGTGCTTTCTCGAATAATGTCACGCCATCATTGGTATATGGCTAACACGTTGGTTAGTAGGCCTAGCATTAGTAGAGTGGTGGAGTAAAAGTGAAATCATATAATTAAGCCTGATGTTGTTAACAGGGCTGAGAGAGCCCCTGTTAGTGGTCAGGGGCTAGGTTTAACTATGTGAGAGGCATGAGATTGGTGGGTCATTAAGTGTTATCACGTAGATAAAGGATGATTAAAAGTGTGAAGACATAGGCTTGGATTAGGGCCACTGCGATTTCTAGAATGGTCAATAGTACTAGAAGTGCATAGATTAGTGAGGTGATAGGGAGGTTGATGGTTGATAATGTTAGTGCAGCACTTCCTATTAGGTGCATTAGTAGATGGCCAGCTGTGATACTGGCGGTTAAGCGTACAGCTAGGGCAACTGGTTGCATAAATAGACTGATTGTTTCAATAATTACTAGTATAGGAATAAGGGGAGTCGGTGTGCCTTGTGGTAGGAAGTGGGCCAGAGAGCTTTTAGTTTTGAAGTGAAGCCCTATGATTACTGTCCCTGCTCATAGGGGAATTGCTATGGCTAGGTTTATAGATAGTTGGGTGGTGACTGTAAATGAGTAGGGTAGAAGTCCGAGAAGATTGGTTATTGAGATAAAAATAATTAAAGATGTTAGTATTAGGGACCAGGTTTGTCCTTTGGTATTATGGGATATTATTATTTGTTTTAGGGTTAGTTGGATTAGGTTTTGTTGGATGGTAATTAGTCGATTATTAATAAGGTGTTTGGAGGTTGGAAATAGTAGCACGGGGAGTAAAATGATGATTACTGCAGCAGGTTGGCCTAGGATTGTTGGAGAGGTAAATGGGGCAAATAGATTTTCATTCATTTCAATTGTCAGGGGTTATTGTAGGTTTGTGTATTGGGATTCTTTTGTAGGGGAGGTGGGTAGTAGTTTGTGTTTAGTAGTTTTAATTGTATAATAAGAAATAGTGTGGGGAGTATAGTTATGATGATAGTAAACCATACGGATGTATCTAGTTGAGGCATTTCACTGCAGAGAGGGTATTTCTCTCGATCTTTAACTTAAAAGGTTAATGCTAGGATAGCTGTACAGTGTATTATAAGAATATTTTGCAGAGAGTTATGGAGTGAGATGTGGGGGGGGGGTCTATAGGGTAAATACAGGCCCTATCTCAAAAATTTTTAGTGGAATCAATTCTGTGACAATGGGTATGAAGCTGTGGTTAGCACCGCAGATTTCTGAGCATTGTCCATAGTATACACCTGGTCGTGTAGCGGTGAATGTGGTTTGATTCAGGCGTCCAGGAACTGCATCTGTTTTTAGGCCTAGAGTAGGAATTGTTCATGAGTGTAGGACGTCTTGAGATGTAATTATTATTCGGACAGGGGCTTCAATTGGGAGAACTACTCGGTTGTCAACTTCTAGAAGTCGAAGGTCTCTTGGGTTTAAGAACAATGGGGGGAGTATATAAGAGTTAAAGATTAATCCTCCGTAATCTGTGTATTCGTAGGTTCAGTATCATTGGTGTCCAATTGATTTAATAGTAAAAGAGGGGTTGTTGATCTCGTCTGTTAGATATAGGATGTGCAGGGATGGAAGAGCAATTAAGATTAAAATGATTGCGGGTAAGATGGTTCAAATGGTTTCTATTTCTTGGGCGTCCGTGATATTGGTGTTGTTAGTTTTGTTGTGAGAGCTGAAGACAGGGCATATAGGACTAGAAAGCTAATTAAGGATACAATTATAAAAGTGTGGTCATGAAAAGCAATTAATTCTTCTATGATAGGGGATATAGCATCTTGTAGGCCTAGTTGAACTGAGTGAGCCATATAAGATATATAGGGTTTAACCTATGATTTAGCTTTGACAAAGCTATGAAATAGTTTTTCTAATATCTTATTGAAAAAGTTGTGGAGGTCACAGGGCTGGCTTGAAACCAGTTTTAGGAGGTTCAATTCTTTCCTTTTTCGTTTAGTTTAATGTAGGTTGGTTCTTCAAATGTATGGTAGGGTGGAGGGCAACCATGCAGTCACTCTAGGTTGGTAGAGGGCTGTTCAATTAATGAGACTTTACGTTTTGAGGCGAAGGCTTCTCAGGTTATGTAGATTATTAGTATTACTGCTACTAGGGAAATGAAGGAGCCTATGGATGAGATATTTCATCTGGTATAGGCATCGGGGTAGTCAGAGTAGCGTCGGGGTATTCCGGATAAGGCGAGGAAATGTTGTGGGAAGGTGGTTAAATTTACACCTACAGATATGATGGTGAAGTGGGCTTTGGCATAAGTTTGGTCTAGAGTATAGCCTGAAAATAAGGGGAATCAATGAATGAAGCCTCCTATGATAGCAAATACAGCTCCTATGGATAGTACATAGTGAAAGTGTGCAACAACATAGTACGTATCGTGTAGTACAATGTCTAATGATGAGTTTGCTAACACGATACCGGTTAAGCCCCCTATGGTAAAGAGAAAAATAAAGCCTAGAGCTCAAAGTATTGCGGGAGATCATTTGATATTGCCTCCGTGAAGCGTGGCAAGTCAGCTGAAGACTTTAATGCCAGTGGGAATTGCAATAATTATAGTGGCGGAAGTGAAGTAGGCTTGTGTGTCTATCTATTCCTACTGCAAATATATGATGGGCTCATACAATAAAGCCTAAAAACCCGATTGACATTATAGCTCAAACTATACCTATGTAGCCAAATGGCTCTTTTTTTCTGGAGTAATATGTCACAATATGAGAGATTATCCCAAATCCAGGTAGAATGAGGATATAGACTTCGGGGTGGCCGAAAAATCAGAATAGATGTTGATACAAGATAGGATCCCCCCCCTCTGGCAGGATCAAAGAAAGTGGTATTTAGATTACGGTCTGTTAGTAATATAGTAATGCCGGCAGCTAGTACTGGTAGAGAGAGGAGTAAAAGGATGGCTGTGATTAACACTGACCAGATGAATAAGGGGGTTTGATATTGAGATATTGCAGGGGGTTTTATGTTGATAATAGTGGTAATGAAGTTTATAGCCCCTAGGATGGAGGAGATGCCTGCTAGGTGAAGTGAGAAGATAGTTAGATCTACGGAAGCTCCTGGGTGGGAGAAATTTCCTGCTAAAGGAGGATAAACTCTTCAACCTGTCCCAGCACTGGCTTCTACTGCCGCAGATGCCAGTAACAGTAGAAAGGAAGGGGGGAGAAGTCAAAAACTCATATTGTTTAGGTGGGGGAAAGCCATGTCAGGGGCACCAATTATTAGTGGTACTAATCAGTTTCCGAAACCTCCGATTATGATGGGTATAACTATAAAGAAAATTATGACAAACGCATGGGCTGTAACGATAACATTGTAGATATGGTCGTTGCCTAATAGGCTGCCTGGTTGACCCAGTTCAGCTCGAACAAGAAGGCTTCGAGCTGTGCCTATGATCCCGGCCCATGTGCCGAACAGTAGGTAAAGGGTTCCAATATCTTTGTGGTTTGTTGAGAACAGCCAACGGTAGGCGAACATAGGTGGGGGAGGGGGGTAGAATGGCTGAGTAAGCATTAGGCTGTAAACCTAGAGACAGAGATTAAAGTTCTCTTTTTACCAGCTCCGAGGTGATTTTCATGTTGAATTGCAAATTCAAGGGAGCAGTTAATTTCTGCCGGGGCTTCTCCCGCCTTTTTTCCCTGCGGCGGGAGAAGTAGATTAAAGCCAGTGATTAGGGTATTTAGCTGTTAACTAAAATTTTATGGGTTTGAGTCCCATTAATCTAGTAAGGGCTTAGCTTAATTAAAGTAATTGATTTGCATTCATTTGATGTGGAGTAGAATCTGCAGTCCTTATATATTTCAGAAATTAAGCGTGGTTTAACTTACTGAGGGCTTTGAAGGTCCTTGGTCTTACTTCACCTAAATTTCTAGAGGATGACTAGGGTTAGTGGAGAAATTGGTAAGAGGAGGGTGGTGAGGATAATGAGTGGGGGGATGAGGAGTATGGGTTTTCTATTTTCGAATTGTCATTTTATTTTTGTCTTGTTGGATGTAGGGAGTATTGTTATGGAGGTGGTATAAATTAGGCGTATATAAAAGTATAAGTTGAGTAGGGTTATGGTAATTATAATGGAGGGGATGATGAAGTTATTGCTTTTTGTACGTTCTTGAATGGTAATTCATTTGGGTAGGAAACAGATTAGTGGGGGTAAGCCTCCCATGGATAGGAGGGTGGTTGATATTAATGGTATTAGTCAGGTTAGTTTGTTTCAAGTGCAGGATAGTATAAGAGTTGTGGTATTTGAGTTTAGGTTGAGAGTTAGGAATGCGGTAGTTGTCATAATAGTGTATATGGTTAGGTAATAGATTGTGATATTTGGGTTGTAGGTTAGTGTTATTATTCAGCCTGTGTGAGTAATTGAAGAATATGCCATGATTTTGCATAGTTGTGTTTGGTTAAGGCCTCCTCAGCTGCCTATTATAACAGATAGAGTAGAGATGGTCAGGAGAATATCTGTATTGGTTGAAGAATGTATTTGGTATATAATTGAGATGGGAGCTAGTTTTTGTCATGTGAGGAGGAGCAGGCCAGAAACTAAAGATGTCCCTTGGGTGACTTCTGGGATTCAAAAGTGGAAGGGGGCTATTCCTAATTTTATGGCTAGGGCTGTTGTTATGGCTAGAGATGAAAGTTGGTTGATGTTGTCTGTTGTGGTTCAGCATCTGGAGAGTAGGTTGTTGGAGATAATTGCTATTATGAGGATTATAGATGCGGTGGATTGTATTAGGAAATATTTAATAGCGGCTTCTGTAGAACGGGAGTTTGTTTTTTTGATTAGAATTGGGATGAAAGCTAGTATATTTATTTCTAGGCCTGCTCAGGCGAGGAATCAGTGTGAGCTTAGCGTTGTAATGAGAGTGCCTGTGATTATGGTGAGGTAGACAAAAGGTGGGCTAGTGGGTTAATTAGTACGGGAAGGGTATAACCAACATTTTTGGGGTATGGGCCCAATAGCTTATTTAGCTGACCTTACTTAGGATGGAGTGTGGTAGGTAGCACGGAGAAATTTGGGTTCTCAGGGGTAGGTTCGATACCTATAATCCTAGAAATAAGAGGATTAGGGCCTCTATCATTTACTCTATCAAAGTAACTCTTTTGTCAGACATATTTCTAGGTTTGCGGAGGAATACTGGAGATTGCAATAGGTGTTGAGATATACCATATGAGAAGAGCTAGTGTAAGTGGGAGGAAATTTTTTCATAGTAAGTGTATAAGTTGATCATGGCGGAATCGAGGATATGCTGTTCGGATTCATAAAAATAATGAGGTTAGAAGAAGTGTTTTGGTGGTAAAGCACGTTGTAAATAGTTCTGGGGAATTAATAGAGTATAATGTGCCTAGGAAGATTGTGGTTATTAGGGCATTTATTATAATGATATTTATGTACTCAGCCATGAAGAACAGGGTGAATGGGCCTGTGGCATATTCAATGTTAAAGCCTGAGACTAGTTCCGATTTGCCTTCTATGAGGTCGAAAGGAGCTCGGTTTGTTTCAGCTAATGTGGAGGTGAATCATATTATGGCTAGGGGTCATGATGGTAGGAGGAGTCAGAGGTGTTCTTGTGTTGTGATAAGTATGAGAAGATTAAATGAGCCGCTTATTAGTAAGACTGATAAGAGAATAATAGCAAGAGTGACTTCATATGAGATTGTTTGGGCGACAGCTCATAGTGCTCCGATTAGTGCATAGTTTGAGTTTGATGCCCATCCTGATCATAAAATGGAGTAGACAGTTAGACTAGATGTGGCTAGAATAAATAAAAGTCCTAGATTGAAGTTAATTAGTGGATGGGGTATGGGAAGGGGAGTTCATAGGAGAAGAGCAATGGAAAAGGCCAAGGCTGGTGCGGTAATGTAGAGAATGGTGGTAGATATTGAAGGTTTTAAGGGTTCTTCCGTGAATAGTTTTATGGCGTCAGCGAAAGGTTGTAGCAACCCGTAGGGGCCAATGGTGTTTGGTCCTTTGCGTAGTTGTATGTGGCCCAGTAATTTTCGTTCAATGAGTGTGAGGAATGCTATGGCAGCCATTACGGATATAATAAGGAGTAGGAGATTTGTTGTTGACATGGTGTTAAGAAGAGGAGTTGAACCTCTGATTGTAAAGTTTTAAGTTTTATGCAATTGCCGGGCTCTGCCATCTTAACAAACCCTGTTTTTGGGTTGGGTTGGTGTTATTTTGTTAGATTGAGATTAGGTCACCTATGGAATGAAGGCACTTTATGAAGTGGGCCTTATTTCTCTTGTCCTTTCGTACAGGGAGAAATATAGAATAGATAGAAACCAACCTGGATTACTCCAGTCTGAACTCAGATCATGTAGGACTTTAATCGTTGAACAAACGAACCCTTGATAGCTGCTGCACCATTAGGATGTCCTGATCCAACATCGAGGTCGTAAACCCTATTGTCGATATGGACTCTGGAATAGGATTGCGCTGTTATCCCTAGGGTAACTTGTTCCGTTGGTCAAGTCATTGGGTCAATTACAGGTGCTGGTTCGCTTTGGCTTGTGTAGTCTTAGCGTAGGCTGTTCGGAGGTTTAGTTATGCTCCGAGGTCACCCCAACCAAAATTTTTAATGCAGGTGTGGTGGTGTAAGGGTCCGTGGATTTGTATAGGTTTGATTGCATTAATAAATTAAAGCTCCATAGGGTCTTCTCGTCTTATTGTTTCATGTCCGCCTCTTCACGGACAGGTCAATTTCACTGGTTGAAAGTAAGAGACAGTTGAACCCTCGTGATGCCATTCATGCGAGTCCCCATTTAAGGAACAAGTGATTATGCTACCTTTGCACCGTCAGGGTACCACGGCCGTTGAGTATGTGTCACCGGGCAGGCAGTGCCTCTAATACTGGTAATGCTAGAGGTGATGTTTTTGGTAAACAGGCGGGGTTAAGTTTGCTGAGTTCCTTTTACTTTTTTTAACCTTTCCTTAAAGCATGCCTGTGTCGGGTTAACAGTGTGAGTAATACTGACTTGTTTCTGTTTGTTAGTGCTAGGCTGTTAAGCATCGGTGAAGTTTTTCAGTCTGATTTAGGCTTATGCGGCGGAGAAAATGTTCATGTTACTTATATTAAAATTGTTGCTTCTATGAAATGATAGATTAATCCAATGTGGAATAAGGAGTTTAGTGGTGTGTTTGGAATTTTTATATAATTGATGTTGAGCTTGAACGCTTTCTTAATTGATGGCTGCTTTTGGGCCAACTATGGAGGTCAGATTTTTTACTCTCTATACAAGGTTTTTTCCTGATGTCTGAAGAGCTGTCCCTCTTTAGACTAACAATTAAGTTTACAGGGGGATGGGGTAGTTCTACAGGTAAACTTGAGGTTGAACTAAAATTCTACCTTGGATAACCAGCTATCACCAGGCTTGGTAGGCTTGTCACCTCTACCCATAAATCTTTTGTTGTTCTAACTATTGAAGTTTAGGGCTAAGCATAGTGGGGTCTCTAATCCCAGTTTGAGTCTTAGCTATTGTGTGTTCAGAAATTTTAAAGCCACTTTCGTAGTTTATTTTACATCAGCTAAGGTTTTACAATTTTGATGGAGTTTAGCTTTATTTAACTAGATCTAAAACACCCTTTATCCCGGTTTTTATTAGCTTGGGTTAATCGTATGGCCGCGGTGGCTGGCACGAAATTGACCAACCCTAGATTGTAGCATAGCTTAGTTAAACTTTCATTTATTGCTAAAGGTTTGTCACTGCTGTCTCCCATGGGGGTGTGGCTGAGCAAAGTGTCTTGAGCTGCATTGTGCATGCTTGATACTTACTCCATATGATCGTAGTGATTTATCAGGTGTCTTCACTGGGGCAGGGATGCTTGCATGTGTAATCTTGCTAAGAGCTAATAGAAAGGCCAGGACCAAACCTATTTGCTCATGGGGTGTGCAAGTCCGTCTAGACATTTTCAGTATCTTGCTTTAGGTGAATTAAGCTACATAAGCACGGAGAGAAGTATAGTTGTGAGGTGCTGTCTTTCGGGTTGTGACAATGAGGGCCCATATTTAGTAGTGAACAAGTGCATGAGAGCAAGGAAGTAGGAAAGAGAAGGAGTGGGATGAAGTTAAGAGGGGTAAAGTGAAGTAATGTTGTGTTAGTTGAGGAAATGGCAGTTGAAGTTGTGCACACCTAAAAGATGAAAACGCGATCTCTGGCTAGGTGTGTGAAAGCTTTTGTTTTTGGGGTTTGGCAAGAGTGAATTTTTGAAGAAGAAGTCAGAGATGGGTGTGGGGGGGGTTTGTTGATAGTTTCCTGCGTTATTTGCAGTGTGATTGAAAATGGATTACATGGTAATTATTGGTATGTCCTACAAGCATGAATTAAATAACACCTTGTAAAACTTATGTAGGGCTAGGACATTGAACGTAGGTGCGATTAATAATGGCATGGACTAGGAATCAAAGACAGGTTCTGCAGGACGTGTTGTGGCGGGACCAGCTTTCTGCAATGGGGTCGCGTGCAGACCAGAGATAAAAGATACCAAATGCATGGAGAGCTCCCGTGACTGGTTAATAGGGTGATAGACCCGTGATCCATCGAGATGTCTTATTTAAGGGGAACGTGTGGGCGATCTTAGTTATATGGCCCTGAGGTAAAGAACCAGATGCCGGATACAGTTCATTATAGCTACCCCCACGATTTATGGGCCCGGAGCGAGGAGAGTAGCACTCTTGTGCGGGATATTGATTTCATGGAGGATGGTGAACAAGGGACACCTAAGTGAGGGGGGTATCCGTGGTGAGGAGGATTAATTTAACTTGGATGTTAAATTAAATCTCACCACTCCCATTCAGCATAGTATTAGAAGTTCTCATGAGGGCAATCAGGCAAGAAAAAGAAATAATGGGTATTCAAATAGGAAAAGAGGAAGCCAAATTCTCTCTGTTTGCAAATGACATGATTGTATATTTAGAAAACCCCATTGTCTCAGCCCAAAATCTCTTTAAGCTGATAAGCAACTTCAGCAAACTCTCAGGATATAAAATCAATGTGCAAAAATCACAAGCATTCCTATACACCAATAATAGAGAGAGAGCCTGAGTCAAATAGAGAGTCAAATCATGTCTGAGCTCCCATTCACAATTGCTACAAAGAGAATAAAATACCTAGAAATACAACCACCAAGGGATGTGAAGGACCTCTTCAGGGACAACTACAAACCACTGCTCAAGAAAGTAAGAGAGGACACAAACAAATGGAAGACCATTCCATGCTCATGGATAGGAAGAACTGATATCGTGAAAATGGCCATACTGCCCAAAGTGATTTATAGATTCAATGCTATCCCCATCAAGCTACCACTAACTTTCTTCACAGATTTTGAAAAAACTGAATTTAATATGGAACCAGAAAAAAAGCTCATATAGCCAAGACAATCCTAAGCAAAAAGAACAAAGCTGGAGGCATCATGCTACCTGACTTCAAACTATATTACAAGGCTACAGTAACCAAAACAGTATGGTACTGGTATCAAAACAGATATACAGATCAATGGAACAGAACAGAGGCCTCAGAAATAACATCACACATCTACAACCATCTGATCTTTGACAAACCTGAAAAAAACAAGCAATGGGGAAAGAATTCCCTATTTAATAAATCGTGTTGAAAAAACTGGCTAGCCATATTCAGAAACCTGAAACTGGACCCCTTCCTTATACCTTATAGAAAAATTAACTCAAGATGGATTACAGACTTAAATGTAACACCTCAAACCATAAAAACCCTAAAAGAAAACCTGGACAACGCCATTCAGGACACAGGCATGGGCAAAGACTTCATAACTAAAACACCAAAAGCAATGGCAACAAAAGCCAAATTGACAAATGGGACCTAATTAAACTAAAGAGCTTCTGTACAGCAAAAGAAACTATCAGAGTGAACAGGCAACCTACAGAATGGGAGAAAAATTTTCCAATATATCCATCTGACAAAGGGCTAATATCCAGGATCTATAAAGAACTTAAACAAATTTACAAGAAAAAAAGAAAAAAAACATCAAAAAGTGGGCAAAGGATATGAACAGATACTTCTCAAAAAAAGATATTTGTGTGGCCAACAAACATATGAAAAAAAGCTCATCATCACGGGTCATTAGAGAAATGCAAATGAAAACCACAATGAGATACCATTTCATCCCAGTTAGAATGGTGATCATTAAAAAGTCAGGAAATAACAGATGCTCGAGAAGATGTGGAGAAGTACGAATGCTTTTACACTGTTGGTTGGAGTGTAAATTAGTTCAGCGATTGTGGAAGAAAATGTGGCAATTCCTCAAGGATCCAGAACTAGAAATACCATTTGACTCAGCAATTCTATTACTGGGTACCCAAAAAATTATAAATCATTCTACTATAAAGACACATGTACACATACATTTATTGCAGCACTATTCACAATAGCAAAGATTTGGAACCCACCCAAATGCCCATTAGTAATAGACTGGATAAAGAAAATGTGGCACATACACACCACGTAACAGTATGCAGCCATAAAAAAGGATGAGTTCATGTCCTTTGCAGAGACATGGATAAAGCTGGAAACCATCATTCTCAGCAAACTAACACAAGAACAGAAAACTAAACACAGCATGTTCTCACTCATAAGTGGGAGTTGAACAACGACAACACAGGGACACAGGAAGGGGCACATCACACACCGGGGCCTGTGGTGGGGTGGGAGGCTAGTGGATGAATAACATTAGGAAAAATACCTAATGTAGATAACAGGTTGATAGGTACAGCAAACCACCAGAGCACGTGCATACCTATGTAACAAACCTGTATGCTCTGCACATGTACCCCAGAATTTAAAGTATAATTAAAAAAAAATCAAAACAGAATATTAATAAGGAAACAGACTACTTAAAGGTGGTATAAAACAAATATTTCTGACAGAGGTATAGAGAGTACTCCTCAACATCAGGATACACACCCTTCTCAAGAGCTCATACAACATATTTCTTGATAGACTACCTCTTAGGCCAAAAAAGAAGTCTTACCAAATTTTTTAAAACTGAAATTTTATGAATTATTTTCTATGACTAAACTCAAATGCAAGTATACAACAATAATAGACAGAAACTGGAAAAAAAAAAAAACGTGAGGCATGGTGGCTCACGTCTGTTATCCCAGCACTTTGGGAGGCCGAGGCAGGTGGATCACGAGGTCAGGAGATCAAGACCATTCTGACCAACATAGTGAAACCCTGTCTCTACTAAAATGTGAAAAACTAGCCAGGCTTGGTGGCACACATCTGTAGTCCCAGCTACTCAGGAGGCTGAGGCAAAGGAATCGCTTGAACCCAGAGGCAGAGGTTGCAGTGAGCCGAGATCGTGCCACTGCACTCCAGCCTGGAGATAGAGCAAGACTCCGTCTCAAAAAAAAAAAAAAAAAAAAACCATCGGACGGGCGCGGTGGCTCAAGCCTGTAATCCCAGCACTTTGGGAGGCCGAGGCGCGTGGATCACGAGGTCAGGAGATCGAGACCATCCTGGCTAACATGGTGAAACCCCGTCTCTACTAAAAATACAAAAAACTAGCCGGGCGTGGTGTCGGGCGCCTGTAGTCCCAGCTACTCGGAGGCTGAGGCGGGAGAATGGCGTGAACCCGGGAGGTAGAGCTTGCAGTGAGCCGAGATCGCGCCACTGCACTCCAGCCTGGGCGACAGAGCGAGACTCCGTCTCAAAAAAAAAAAAACAAAAACAAAAAAAAACCCATATATATATATATATATATATA